>NW_015505574.1:639556-683056 GCF_001515645.1 Sinocyclocheilus grahami
TTGGGCCCGTTAAATGAAAAAACCGGTTCCCCCCCCCCCACCACTAACAAGGATGGACTAATACTGCATGAAGACAGACATTTCTGGCATGCTCTTCATTAGGTGAGACAGTGTTGTGACACTCATAGCCCTCTGATGGCCTTGCTCGTTCTACATGCCAGTCTGAGCTCTAAATGCTGAAACTGCTGCAGGACACAAAACTGTCTCTGACTTGACAGCCGTGACAAGGGGTTGGCCTTATCAAATCAAGATGGAATGCTAATTGAGAGGCTTTTTGAAGAAAACTTGTGGTGCTTTTGTGCAGGCATTTGTAACAAACTACTTTGCTTTAGAGGAGATCACATCTTTTGTGTGTCATGCACAAAATCAGCTACAGCACACCTTGCTTCCCCTTGATACTCCCACTTTTGAACAGTTCTCAGCAGGTATTTCCGTCCATTGACATCTGTGGGATTTTGGGTATACTTCAGACTTTTTTTCCCTCTCATAGCAAGACAAAATGCTTTTTCCACTATAAATTGTATAGCCAACACTGACACGTTCTATTGTAATATTAATGCATGTTCGTTGTGTGAGCCGATGAAGAGCAGATCTTTTTTTTTCATGAGGAATGTTTTGCTGAATTGAAATGAATTTCAGCAGATGGATGATGACACTTCAGCACCTCAAATGATGTCTCAAGTGTGGAGCAATATGCTTTTTTTTGCTCATTAGCACGTTTATTTTTGATGTTTGTAATGGTGCAACATACTGTTGCAATCCACCTTTGTACACTTATGAGTATGCTAATTCATATCAGCAAAAGATCTTTAACATCTGCTGTGTTATCAAAGTTCTTTAGAGGTTAAATTGATCAATTACAACTATACGTGATGTTTAAAGTTTGGTATCTTGAAGCTTTAAATAAGCTGGTTTGCATTAAAGCACAACATCTTGCGTTGTGTTGCAGGTGTGAAAATGATGACAATAACAGCTGCGCTAGCTGTTTTTTTCCTCACACGTTTTCCAACACATTCCGATATTTTTGACCAGTTTTGCTTACAAATCTGAGATTAGGAATGCTTATTACATTGGCAAGTTGTTTTAAAGTGTGACTGTATTTATTATTTTTTTTAGCACACAATGGCTACTACCTGACAGGTGTTTTCTTTAAACAGCTTTAGCTGTTAGAAAACTATCCGATCTGAAATTCTCTCTGCTGACATCGAGGTGGCTGATTTGTTTTTATAGGACTGGGTTAGAAAGATGGCTGAATTTGCGCACCATACCTTTAACATCCAGCACTAGCAACTCATCTTAATGAACCCTTTCCCCACAATTGATGACATTTTCCATCATTTATTACACAATGCTTCTCCACCAATGACAAATTATTCCAGAAAGTCCTTTTTTTATATGATAGGGGGCACTATTGCAGACCATCTGTAATAGTTTTTGACTATTAACTCTTAAACGCATAACTCAGGTCTTTAGCGACCCGTGACATCATTCACTACCTCTCCCACTCCCTCATTTATTTTTTAAAGTTAGACATCAACCTTCTTAGTATTCCTCAATCTATTTATTGTAAACAATATAAGAAAAAAATACAATTATATAAAAAGTAAGTTTTCGCTAGTGACCCAATTTATGTAATAGTGTAAGTATATTTTTTCATGCGTAACAATAATTACATATCTGATGACTCCATAAGTGCAATTCACCTTCATTCCTCAAAGTGGCACCATTTGATATACAATAATGGCATTATGTTTAACTCATAATTACCGCAGGCAAAAGAATATCATCAGCAAAAATTTAACTGGATTGAATGACTTTACTGTAGAGCAATTACTGTACACATTGAAATATAAGTGTCACTGTCATGTGATTGTGGATGTGGTGAATAAGCTGCCAGTGATCAAAACATTGATTTTGAAGTCATTGAAAATTATATTTTTGAGAATTTGGTTGAAATTGCGAATATGAGCCAGATGTTGAATGTACTGTGGAAGTGCATTCTGATGATGACAGTACAGTAATTGTAAAATCATCCAAGATTCAAAAGGTAACGAAACATACTTTATTTATGCTTTTGTAATTGTTATTAAAATATCAGGAAAGTTTTATGCTATTGCAGCAGTTATAGATCCGTCCGTGTTAGGCATATAGGTCTGGGTCTCGATCCAAATATGCAATAATGAATGACGAAACATTTATGCATCTATGGGTTAAAACACACAAAGAACATCTGCATAAACCAGGATAATTGTTCTAACATGATCACCAAACATTCAGCAGCATAATAAAAAATGCAACTTTTTTGATGGAATAAGATATATTTTGTTTGTTTGTTTGTTTCCCTTTGATACATTCAATGTTTACATATTCATACAACAAAATATTCTTGGGGAGCATGAAAGATTTTTGTATATGATCAAAATTTCTGGCAGTGAAAGAGTTAAAATTTCATTAAAATTCTTCTTAAAGGGGTCATATGATGTTGCTAAAAAGAACATTATTTTGTGTATTTGGTGTAATGAAATGTGTTTATGCGGTTTAAGGTTAAAAAACACATTATTTTCCACATACTGTACATTATTGTTGCTCCTCTATGCCCCGCCTTTTTGAAACGCGTCGATTTTTACAAAGCTCATCGGTCTGAAAAGCGAGGTGTGCTCTGATTGGCCAGCTATCCAGTGCGATGTGATTGGCCAAATACCTCAAGCGTGTGACGTAAATGTTACGCCCCTTACCGTACTGTGATGCCGTCTCCCGGCACGACCAGACAAAACCAATAAAACCCATTACAAACGAGGCATTTGTTGCATTCAGTGGGGACAAACTGAAAACAAAGTAGTTTCGCTCTCACAACGAGATACACAGCGTCTTCACGACATGGCGGCGGCAGCAACAATACTACAGAGAGAATCAAAATGCCTTCTTTCTTTGCGTGCATATTTGGGTGACATTATGCAAATCTTCCCACATCGTGATGTAGGTATGTGGGGGCGTGTTAGAACGAGCCATTTTAGGTAGGTGTGGCTGACTCTTAACTTTTATAAAGAATTTCTCTTTGGATTTGAGACTTTAGTCTTTGCAACTTTACAGATCTTCTTTATGCACCAAGAGCTTGTAACACTCCAAAGAGGAAGGAAAAATTTAAATCGCATCATATGACCCCTTTAACTATCCTTGTTATTGGCAAAATAGGGATTTTTGAGTAGTGTGAGAAGCATCATCCACTGCATCTCTAGTTATTACCTTCTGCATCAGCCGTTGAAAACTTCATATTGGTTAACCATTATGCGGGATGCTTTCACACGCCATTTAAAAGCTCAAGAATAACATCCTAATGCACCATCACACTATCCAACCATCTCTGACAGGCAGACGAGGCATACCTGACTTTGTTGACATTACTTATTAAGGCCGAGGTACAAGATGCTTCTGAAAAGCTCAAAGTTCATGACATTTTCAGCACTGTCTGCTTATTTCTCAGTATTTACTTTGAAGGTTAAACTGGCCTCTACCAGTAATTGCGCTGTTTCCTCCCTCATGATCATAGCAAATCAATGGTAGACCTTTTCAGAGCACACCGATGTGTTTTAACGGACTAATGCTTGATTCATCGCTCTGACAGTTGGACTGAAGCACTGCTTCAATCAAAATGCTGCAAATACTGCATTCATAATAAAGGACATCACTGCGCATAAAAGATGAAAGATACATGACCATTAGGTGAGTAAACCCACTACATTTTCTCATTTAGGGATTTTAACCAAGCGACTGTATAGCTAAAAACAGTTTTTTGAAAGGAAGAGATATATAGGGGCATATGAGGACACTATTGCACCATTTTCTGTCCTCTGATGACCACTTTTGTGTCTTGAACTAATTTTGTAATTTGAGTTGGTTCTAGTTTGTTATAATAAGAATATGGAAGTATATTAATGTTTTTGAAACAAAGCACGTTGAATTGCACTACATTAAATAAATACATAAATACTTGCATTTTCTTTGTAATTATGTGTAAAATTTGCTAGCAATATCTAAGTGAAAATTTCCAACAACCATTTTATTTTATTTTTTTCACATTTCAGTTCTTAAAGTAACCACTTTTTAATGGTGTGATGAACATTTTAGTAATCTGAAGAACCTTTTTTTCACTATAAAATAACCTTTTGTTCAATGGAAAGATTCCATGAATGTTAAAGGATCTTCATGGAAGCATCAATGCTAATAACAAACCTTTCTTTTTAAGAATATAATTGGGGGAAAAAATGTGTTTCATTACAGCTTTCTTTTTTTTTTGGGGGAGCTGAAATTCAGTGTGGTTGTATATTTAAGCATGTACATTTTATGCACATAGTTAATATATTTTAGCACATAGTCAATTGGTAATATTTCACACAATTTCATTATTTAAATTGATATTAAATATTCAGCTTTCAAAGTTAATTTCCAAAATATTAATTAAACAAAAAAATTCAACATTGCACAACATTTTTTTTCTTTCGGGCATTTCAGGATGGTTTCAAAGATATTTGTCATTAATTTACTTCTAAATAAATTTTACATTACTGTTTTCCCCCCTAAGGCCTTGATAATTTTGTCACTGTACCTTTATGATTTTGTATACAAATGACACCTTGTATACTTCACGCTCTTGTTCATCTAGCTCAATAGGCATTTAAATCTAAACATTAGATTCACATTTATAATTTGCTCATGCTTACAGTGTATTCAAGTTATGCATTTAATCAGTTCCATCAGAGGATCAAACCTGTGACCTGTCTGTTTCTAGCAGCATGATCTACAGGAACACAGTACACTGAACTGCCCTGTTTAAATATTTTCATGGCTCTGGCATCAATGCTGTGATGATTTTTGAATGACTGGGGGGAAATAGAGCTGAGTGTTCAATGTCTGATGATGTTTATATACTGTAGAGCAACAAAAGAGCAAGGAAATCTTATTTTCAGTTTTTACCATAGACAGTTATGCATTGATGTTTTCCTACTGTCAGAATTGTGCATCAGAATAACCAATGAAAAGATGATTAATCTGTTGAACAAGTTTTTTCCACTGGCCTTGAGAGTTATCCAAAAAAAAAAAAAAGGGCCAGAGGTTGTTCTCATTGCATGAACAAAACACAAATTAACTTCTCGTACTGCATTGAGGATGAAAGTAAATGTGTGTTTTTTTATGATTCATTTAATTTGTTTTGCTGTGTTACATTTTGTGAGATAAACGTAATGACACACCTCAGCAGTCACTGTATGCTTTATGGGTTTCTATTTCATATCAAGACGATTGACTTGGTTTAGTGTTTTAAACAGTAACAGGAGGGCAATGAATGAAACAAATGCAATACCAAACACTATGACACTGAACAATAGCTTCTCACTTCTTCTGTTTAATGACCTTGCATGGGTTCTAAATGTATTAAAGCATTTCATGTCAAAGGCAAAGTCTCTTGAGCTACAGTACATACAACTTTGTATTCTGCCCATATTTGATCTTTTTTTATATATTAAGAGCACTGGGTCTTAATTAGTTTGAGGTGTTCTGTTTCCTTTTGTCCTGCAAACTGATTCAAAGGGATAGTTACTACAAAAATGATTTATGTCATCATTTACTCACCCTCCAAACCTGTATGAAATGCACTACTGTTCAAAAGTTTGGGGGTTTAATGCTGGAAGTATCTTATGCTCACCAAGGCTGCTTGTATTTAATCAAAAATACAGTAAAACATTAATCTTTATTACAATTCAAAATAGCTGTTTTCTATCTGAATATACTTGAATGTAATGTAATGTAATGTATTCCTGTGATGCAAAGCTGAATTTTTAGCATCATTACTCCAGTCTTCAGTGTCACATGATCCTTAAGAAATCATTCTTATATGATTTACTCCTCAAGAAACATTTCATATTATCAGTGTTAAAAACAGTAGTGCTGATTAATATTTTTGTGGGACCTATGGTATTTTTTTACAGTTCGGATTAATTACTGAACCCCCCCCCCCCCCCCCCAGTGTTTATATAATAGACTGAAGGCTGCAAAAACTCCATGAAAGTATTATAATAGTAGTCCATATGATTTACTGGAAAATGAGCAAACTGCACATTCTTCTAAATATCTTCTTTTATGTTCCACAGAAGAAAAACGGGCATACAGGTTTGTAGCAATTTTAAATGATGTAAATGATGATAGAATTTACATTTTTAGGCGAACTATCCCTTGAGGACGTGCTCATCATCAGAAAAGCGAGGCTGGTTTCATCCAGGTCCTCCTCCTCAGTCCCATCTGAAGTCATGACCCACCATTTCAAAAAATTTCACATTGAATGGCCTATAAAATTCTCTAAGCTGCTCAATGACTTCCTGGTCAATCTGAACGTGAGTTCTGCCCTTGGACTTGCCCAGACAGCGGGGCTGGCTGCTGCTTTCCGGCTTCTTCAGGCACGGGAAGCCTTTTGTTCGGTTGAAGTAGAAGTGCTTGTCCGTGATGATGCGTTTGAGCCCCAGGAAATCCTGCATGCGGCCCATCTCTCCGGCCGGATCTGTGATGAGCCGCTCCCCGCTGACAAAATGGATCTGCGATAGACGGAAGTACTGCAGCCAGTTCTCCAGGTGGAGGATGTACATGCCTATGCGGATGGCATTCCAGGAGGTGTCTACCATGCCTTGACTCCTGTTCTTGAAAGCTAGTTCCTCAAAAGAAGGGATGTCGGGCTTCTTCGACAGGGTCTGTGTGTAGTCGGAGATCGCCCTCGTGACTGGGTTCCGCACTACTACGATCAGCTTTGTTTCGCGAGACATGTTTGAGATGCGTCGCGGCGCCTCCCGGGTCACAAAGTAACTTGGTGTTTTCTCCATGGTGATCTGACTGTCTAGAGTCCGCGGCATAAGGCCCCTGTGAGAAGACAAACAAAAATATTCATCAAAATGAATTTATAATATAGGTTCATAAGGTTTTTTTTCATGTAAGCCACCAACATTAACACTGGCACTCTTGGTAAATATAAGAGCAAAAACAGGCTGTTTAATATATATATATATATATATATATATATACAGTGGGTACGGAAAGTATCCAGACCCCCATATATTTTTATATATATATATTATAAATATGAAAATCTAAAATGTAAAAATGCATTTATCGAAGGCAACTTTAATTTTCTTTCTTTTTTGATTCTTTATTAATAACACATTTTAAAAGATAACTATTTACAATAAAACCTAAGATCTGCTCAGAGTCATAAAATAAGCATATTAAAAAAGGAGAGAAAGTATAAATAAATAAATAAATAAATAAATAAAATGCTTTAATTAAAACAATAATTTAAAAAAAAATTCTTACCCTGAAGGAAATATTTAGAAATATTTATTTTAACATTTGGCAGATGTTTTTGTCCAAAGCTAACTGCTTTGTGTTCAAGCTATACATTTATTTCATGTATTCCCTGGGAATTAAACCCTTGAAACAAACCATTTTTTTATTATGACAAAATCTTTTATTATTATTAAATATTTTATTATGAAAAAACAAACAAATCGGAAATTATGTTCTACCATCAAAATACATTGAGTTAGAGGAGTGTAATAATTTGCATCATAAAATATGGGTTACACTTTACTTTAAGATGTCCTTGTTACAATGTAATACACTAATTATACATTCAATAACATGTTATTATACATTAACTACATGTACTTACTATATGGTTAGGGTTAGGATTAGGGTTTGGCTTAGAGTTACTTGCATGCAATTATGCATAATTTATTGTTATTTTAACAGTAAATACATGTAGCGTGTAACAAGGGCACCTTAAAATAAAGTGTTACCAAAATAAGAAATAACAGAAAATTTTTTAAATGTCCAATATAACAGCATTAAACACTAACAGGTCTTTTTAATTTTTATAAAAAAATAAAAATAAATTCCAACATGTTGGAACATGAAATCCACCTCCCAATTTAGGAGGTTATTAAGACAGTGTAAGCTGCTGCCACTACAATTAAGTTGCTTAATATATATACAGTATATATATATATATATATATATATATATATATATATATATATATATATATATATATAATTGTAGTGGCAGCAGCTATATCAATAAACAAAGAAATCGGTTTAAATTACAATTTTAAGTTAATGTAATGGTCAGCATTGTCAACAGAACCCATCAAAATAATATTGCCATATAATGCAACTTTAAACATTTCAATTAAATCCAAAAATTAGAATTTTCTTTAGTTGCAACCATGCATTTCTTTAAGTTGTAATAACAGTAACAGCTATTATGCTCAAACTTAGCAAAAGTACAAAGCAAGAACCCAAGTATTAAAAGTCAGCATGCAACTCCCCATTCATGTCCCTACAGACATGAATGATACATCAAATTGTTGGGGTGTGCTACTGCTTTTCCGAGCAGTCTGACATTTGGCAAATAAAACCAGGACAATATTCTGTAGGAATTAAGAATCACACTTTTGACTTGAGTAAGCAACCGTCTTGCAATAACCTAGCAATCGCTTAGCAACATGCTAAAAACCACTCACCCATAGTACCTTAGCAACCCTGGCAGCAAACCATTGTGAGTTTTCCACAGGAAAACACCAGTCGCATTTCCTCAGAGAGTGTAAAAAATGCATTATATTTATTTGAGGAAACTATATAAGCAACCCTGGCATTTTCTTTTCACAGCCTTGAGAGGAAAAAGCGAGATAGCTTGTGAAACGTGGTCACCCCTCACATTAGTGTAGACTCCAGCATGACAAATAGGAATTCAGTTACAGCAAGTGACAAAATAATCAGAGCGCACACATGAGGTTTTAATACTCGCCGGCAATATTTCTAGTCTCTTATCTCTCGGGTGAGTGTGATGCTGAAGGGTATGGGGAAATTATCAAATCTCAGGCACATCCTTTACTCCTGCTCATAAATCACCATCAGCTGCATTACAGATGCACAATAGAGAGAAAAGCTTGGGCAAATCTGGGACATGCGAAATAGGTCATTATTTTCGCAAGTTTCTTTACGAAACCATCGAGTCCAACTTTAGAGTTGTTCTGACTTGAACTGATGAACTACACAAGGTGATATTCACTCGGTCACAGTTCTGTTGTTTTAGCAGATAGCTGCTGCCCCGTCAACCTCTTTGAAGGAGCGAGCATATTAACGGTGCCGTAAGCAATTTTTATGGAACGGCACACAGAAAACTTCCCTCTTACCTGACAGATATCACTGAAACAGGTGTCTTGAGAAATCACACTCCTTTCTGCGACAGCCCTAGGCAGGAAAACTGCTATCTGAATGCAAGATGTTACCGTTTAGCCAGTCAGACGGCATTTTGAGTGTTTGGCTTCGTTGACATGTGGCTTGTATATGCAGCGTGGGGTTCAGTGTTGCCAACTTCTTTCAATGGAAAGTAGCTTAAGCCAGCTTGAAAAGTTGCTAGATGACGTCATACTCTAATTAGCATATTCAGAACTTCTTTCAATGGAAAGTAGCTTAAGCCAGCTTGAAAAGTTGCTAGATGACGTCATACTCTAATTAGCATATTCAGAACTTCTTTCAATGGAAAGTAGCTTAAGCCAGCTTGAAAAGTTGCTAGATGACGTCATACTCTAATTAGCATATTCAGAACTTCTTTCAATGGAAAGTAGCTTAAGCCAGCTTGAAAAGTCGCTAGATGATGTCATACTCTAATTAGCATATTCAGAACATCATTGCTCATATTGCCTATTATCAATACAACTGTTTTCATTTATATATTTTACTGTTTCTGTTGTCAGACAACGGGATGAATATGAAATGTGACTGAAACGCGGTCCTTTAAGACTACATAACCAGCTCTTTCTTCCAAGATGTTAATCCGCACAGAAATCCTGATTTATAATTGAGCCGTCGTCTGATGAAATCAAATACGCATAAGATAAAGACAATGGCTGTGCTGTATTTGCATGTAAAATTAGAAAAGCAACAGAATAGCTATTTTAACTGAAAGCACTGCTCTCTGCCGCTCGCTGAACAGATCAGACACAGAGAGAAAGATGTGTGCTCGCTGAGAAAGCAAGCAGTACCGACGAGTCTCAGACTGTTTTCATTTATATATTTTACTGTTTCTGTTGTCAGACAACGGGATGAATATGAAATGTGACTGAAACGCGGTCCTTTAAGACTACATAACCAGCTCTTTCTTCCAAGATGTTAATCCGCACAGAAATCCTGATTTATAATTGAGCCGTCGTCTGATGAAATCAAATACGCATAAGATAAAGACAATGGCTGTGCTGTATTTGCATGTAAAATTAGAAAAGCAACAGAATAGCTATTTTAACTGAAAGCACTGCTCTCTGCCGCTCGCTGAACAGATCAGACACAGAGAGAAAGATGTGTGCTCGCTGAGAAAGCAAGCAGTACCGACGAGTCTCAGAAACTAAATAAGGTTTGTCCAAGAAGTCACTAGATTTGTTGCTAGGCGCTTTTTCTGAAAAAAAAGCCTTTAAGGGGGTCTGAAAAGTCGCTAAATCTAGTTACAAAATGGCTAACATTGCTAACAGAACTTTTAAAGACAGAATGAAATGGTAATTCACTCGTTTTCTATATGCATGTTATTGTTATTCATGCATACATTTCATTTTTACTTTTTTTGTTTTTCCAAGCTTGTAATTTTTAATACAAATATCATAACTGGATCTTCTCTAGTGATGGAAAGTTCAAATCATTTTACTGACTCGGATCTTTGAATCTCGTTCATCACAATGAGTTAATTAATTTCCATGCCATTTTGTTAATTTCAGCAGAATATAATTAAAATGCTACATGTTAATAAATGAATTCTCCGACACATCTACTTACGTGACGATCACATTTAGAATAAGAAAAATAAACTATAATGCAACTAAGGCCAAATGATGTGAAACAGATACAATTAATTAATTGAGGCTATACAATCTGTTAGTTCACCTCCCCTGCCAATATGAGTCATTTGCACTTTTGTCACGTCACATCCCTGTAAGCTGAAGTATAAGTGAAGTGACGTGGGGCCAATTATGGTGACCCATACTCGAAATCTGTGCTCTGCATTTAACCCATCCAAGTGCACACTCACAGTAAGTCATTTTGAGTGTTCGGCTATGCAGCTATGAAGCTATGCAGTCTGTACCGGAAACATAATTAATTAGTTCACCTTTTGAGTCTTCGGGTTCGAGTCGTTCATTCTTTTTTCATGTGCCCACTTAGTAACAAACACAAAAATAATTTATTTACTGCATGCTGTTATTATATGTAGGCATTTTTGCTTTATCACAGTGATTTCCCCCCATCGTACGGATAAAGTTTAAAGCATTAATGAACTCACATTCTCACATTCAATGATATGACATGACAGAAATTCAAAAAAGTATAAATTGTAAGAAATAAAAATCTACAATTTGAAACCAGAAATGCATCATGTGACTGTTAAAAAAAACTGACTGTGCATGTGTTTGTAAGGAAGATTGGAATCATTAACTTATTTCTGTATTGTTAATGAATTAGATATTCGCTACATTTACAAATTCCTCATATTTTTCTTCCGAGATGGTATTAAACCAAGCTATAAATGATCTTTTTATGTGATTACATCAGCGTTCATCCATTAAATTGAGAATTACAGCTATAAGACAGGATTAGTGAGGGCTTAAGAATTTAAATCTTAGCAAAAGACTGTAATAAAGATGGACATTATATTGACCATCTTTACTGCATGGAACACAGGGGTTAGAGAATAACCTCGAGTTTCCACCAGTTGTGACTCATCCCGATTCATAATGGGCTTTCCTAAAGCAGGAGTTGCGATACTTTACCTCCATAGTCCTGAAAATATTGATCCATTTAGCTTGATTTATAAATGGTGCGTTGCTGGCCAGGGTGTCTCTGTTAGCCTTAGCGGTTCAGGGCCAGAGGCAGCCATTAATCTTGCATACGGTGCAATGGAGCTTCACCCACTAAACAACTTTACTGTGTGTTTGAATGCAGAGCACCAATCACAGCCTCATACTGATGCAATGCATACTTCAGTTACATAATCAAACTTGTATTTCTTGCCAGACAGCCATCAAAAATGCACTCTAAAAAAATCTTTCTCTGAGTCTTTCTTATTGAAGTTGTAACACCAGACTTCGTTTTCCTTGCAAACTCTAATATTTCATGCATCACTAAGGGAGAATTTATGCTTTAATCAACTCAAATGAAGTGCACTATAATTTTCCTCAGAAAATACTGATTTTTATTATATAAATATGTGTGTGAAATTATTATTAAATTGCACAGAAAAGACATTTCCTTAGAATTGCGTGTCCTCGTATACAGCATATTTATTAAAAGAAAGGCTTCAGTCCAAACTCCAATTTATTTTGTGTTTGCGCCATCGCCAACCTCTGTCCTCGCAGTTCTTTAATTAATTGCATTTTCAAGAATCAAAAGATGGCATGAATTTGCCAGTCTGCCTGTTATCACACCACTGATGTGCCTCTCATCTGCTGTCTTGAGATGGGGGCTGGCAGGTGCTCTGTTGCTTACATAAGAGTCTTGTCTTTTACAAGAAAATCAATTTAGTGAGAAGAGTGAAGGATAAGTTAGCTGAAAGCTGGAATAGAGAGGTGCAAATTGCAAAGTGGTGCACAGAAGCGTACTGCTGGGTCCACAGTGAAGACTAGCCAGTGAAGTAGCCATAAGTGGAAAAAGGTCCTGGCACTTTGTAAAACATTTTTTAAAAGCTTTGATTTGTTTGTGGCTAATGCAGAAACTAAACTAAATGGTAACCAGCAAAGATTGTGAAATGCAGTAGAAGTAGAGGCTTGTTAGAGCTTAATTTTCACTTTCAATTAAAAATATTAATATTTCATTTAAGGAGCTCTAAATACTACTGGAAGAAAGCTGACTGTTAGTATTGTCATTCATCTCAATGGTAGTTAGTCAGCTGGCACAGGACTACCCAGAAGTACATGATTTGAAATATAAAATTCTATCATAGTTCTGGATGCCTGAACTGTTTTTGAGCCAATCACCTGAGCCAAAATGTGATGAGACTAATTATTCACAAGAAAATTCGGTCATGATAATGCTGATTGGATGATGGAGTCATAAATCTTAATCTAAGCTGCGACAAGAAAGTGGCACTTTTAAGAGCACTATAATGAATCTGCTATACTATAATTAAGTATCAATTTCACTATCACCATCACTGAGCACGTTTACATGCACACCAGTAAGCTGATAACTCACAAACCTGACAACGCAAGTAAGCTGCGTTTACGTGACTTCGTTAATAAATCAGGTTATTTCCCTGTAGTGACGTCAAAATATACTCATTTGTGTATCTGACTCCGAGTATTCCATACATTTGTCAGTTGTGATGTTAAATTAAGCTAGCAACATGCCAACTTGCAACATGTCAGCTCATATATTAACCTCTTATGCAGTTATAAATGCAGCATTGTGACTGAACCACTTCTACTTCTGCCGCACGAGATGAGAACACATTTTTATCATTTTCTGAGTCATGAAAAAGTCTGCTTTTGTGATATATTTCCTTCTTTCTTTACTGCAAGACGCTTGCTCGGTCTAGATGCGCTTAAATCTGTACTAACGAGGCGTTCCTGTCACGTATCACACATGCGCACCTCAATAAGCCGACAGAAAGCGGGTTATTGTGTTTACATGCCGTGTGAAATCGGAGTAAAAGGCAAAGGCCGTTTATGACCTTACTCCAATAAAAGAGAACGGGTTACCGCGTTTACATGACCAAGTGCGTTTTCAGCTTATTAAGCATAATCGGCTTAAGAACGTGCATGTGCATGTGATCCCTGTTGCTTGCAAAAATTTGATGTGAATAGATTGCTTCAAAATCAGATGGTGTAGTTAAAACTATGGGTGTGTTTTCAAAAATCATTGTTTACAACTATGGTCATTACCAAAATGATTAAACAATTTGGTGTTTCCTGAAGCTATAGTTCGGTGACCATACAGTATGTTCTCTTTTTCCCAGACATGTCAACGCTTGTTTAAGGAAATGGCTGAAAAGTAGTTTGACCTTTTGTGCATAATTGACCAATCGTGGCGTGCAAAAAGGTGGAATCTACAGAGAACGGTCAATGCAAACACGCATACATGAAATGTACGAAGACAGTAGAGAGCATGTCAATAGGAAAACAAACTCAAACCCAGACATTTTTGAGCAAATTAGAAATCTCGGCCAGGACATGTTCAGGAAAAAGAGTCACCCTACTATAGTTCCAATTAATAATCGCAAACAGCATTGGAAACTTGTGTGGTTTGAATTTGCTTGTGTGGTTAGTTTCTAGTTAGTATGACAAGCTATCATGCTTGCTTAAATGCATGACAACACAAATTTGATTCTACACCTTTTAGTTTGTCAAGAGAATGAAAACAGTTCTCTTATGCCATGTTTGTTATTTATATAAGAATTTGATTTAATTTTTCATTTGATATTAAGATAATTAATGAATTACTCAAACACCTGCGTGACATCATTAACAAAAGTTCTGCTCAACATGGTTCGAAAGACAAATTTGCTACCGTTTCAGAAAACAGTCATGACCAGCTGGTTAATTTCTCCAACAATGCATCACACTAAGCAGTGAGCTACATCGTTGTACAGAAAACAGACATTAACCAACCTTTGCACATTGTTTTTTTTACACTACTTAGCATAAGAATAAAAAGACAATCTGAAAGTAAAGTGTGTACATAGAGTCCTGAAATTACCCTGTAATAGGACTGATTTAAATAGCAACAGCAAGCATGCCAAAAATTTAAACATTTTAATCACTGGCATAATTCCTCTGCAATTACATAATTAATAAGCTTATCGTGGTGCAGCAAAGGAAACATTTTTATCTTTTTCTATTGAATTAACTTTGAAGTCAGACTCTTGCAGAATTAAAGAAAATTAATTCCTAATTGAATTTCAATCATAAACAAGTAAGACATAAAACAATTACCGCCAGTTTGAAACTGAACATTCGTAGGGGAACGTTTCCATCATAAGATTTACTTCAGCTATCTTTCCAAGCTCTGGGTTTATTAGATCACACTATCTGTAGACACAGGTCTACATAATAGAGGATATCCTGATGTCTGGTATCACTGGCTTTCACTTTTAATGCAGATTGACATTCTAATTCATCAGGGGGCTTAGTCACTAATACTGCCAACAGATCCACCACCTCAGTGAAATGATAAATGACATCAGGCAAAGGTCTGATATCACATCTGAAAGTTACAGTGCTGTTAATTGTCTGACAGAACACGATGTATTCCTGTTGTCTTTTCTGCTGAAGAGAAGTTTTCAGAGAGCCGGGCAGGTCTTATGATATGTCTGGGATCTGCTGACAAGGTCGTGAGAACAAGCTCTGTGAATTGCATCAGCTAGTGTCATATTAATACCACCAGCCTAAAGTTATCCTCTCAAATTAAAAGTCTCCTGCATGCTCTTTTGTTAGCCCAGGCATCTCTATTCTAGGGCCACATTGTGAACTGGACGATAAATGCAAAAAAAAAAAACACAACTTCATACAAAAAAATCTGACGAGTCTGCATGCCGTGCTAAGTGCAGACCAATGTGCCATTCCTACCGAGGTCATTTATTCTGATTAAAAAAGGCTTCTGGCCAACCTGCACGCTGAGATGACTTTCTTCAGCGCCACACCTTTGTGTTCCACACGTTGCAGTATGTTTGTCTAATAGATGGCAGCACACAGGATGCAGAAGACCTTTTAGAAACTATCTAATCTCATTCTTGTTGGGGCAATTGGAGGATTTCATCCTGACTATGAGATGTGGCTCTGGCAACTTTTGTAAATAAATTAATAATGCAATGCAATATTCAAATAGTGTTCGGATGAGAGATACTGTACAAATGAAGTACATCTCTGACAGCGATGTGCCTGCATGATCTCATTTGTATTTGTATGTAAAGTGTGGTTTGTAGGACCAGATTTAATAACAGACTCAGGATTTCCTAAAGACATGCAGTGGAAAAATGTGCGATTAAAAGGCGTGCTGTGGTTTTTGAAGCTGGCCGTACTGCATATGCATTTGTAGGAGTTTCCCTTTCAGACACAACATTTATGGGAGGAGAGTATTTAAATAAATCACGCAACATGATTTACTAAGGTTTGTGCTAGTCAGATTAATGGTATTTGCACCATTATTTAACACCCAAAAAAGCATATCATAATCCATTTTGCAGTTGACATGGCTGCGATAGTTTCACAGTTTCATATATTTGCACAGACACTAAAATATACATAACTGTATGGACAGCATCAAAAACAGTTTACATATTAACACATTTGGAGATATATATTTGTGAATCTTTTTAGTTTCATTTAATTGATTGAATTCATATATTGACTTTATTGTTTAGTCAGTGAGATTTAATATGTTCAATGCTGTCAAATTTATTGAATGCATTTTCCTATTTTGATATAGTGGTTTACAAAATATCAAAATAATAGTGTATTATAACAGAATATTGTCAACTGTGTTGCTATATACCTATTATCTATTACATTGTTTTATTGTTGAAAAGTGGTTAGTTTTAGGACCCACATGGTGTTATTTGCTCAAAAATATCTATATAAAATGTAATGCAACTGAAGATATTTTATGTATCTAAATCTGTGCATATATGTTAATATGTTTACGTTTTAGAAGCAGTCAATAAGTCCAAATAGACTGGTAAGGAAGCACTCCATTGTCTCCTATAAATGGCTCCACAACTGATTAGATGCAGTTAGGTCATCTCTTTCTTACACACTATCTGATAATACCTTATACAACCAACATAAAGTATTTTAATGTCTGGAAAGTGAAAGAAGTTCAACAAAGCCAGACTTTCACTTCTAACATTTAGAAGTGAAAGAAGTTCAACTGTGAAGAGAGACTGTAGGGCCTATAGCAACTTAGATAGTGTCTAGATTCTACTTTGATTCTACTACAAACAGCCCTCACATTAATCTATCATTCTTTGTTTCTTTTTGTAATAGTTTTACTTGCAAATGCCTGTTTAGGTTATCTGTGAAACATTAGGAATATGACTTTGACTGACTTTGCAGCGCCCTATATACAGTATATATATACTGTATATATAAAGCCGTTATCATTATACACTGTTCTGATGCAACCTCGTGAGGATTTTTCTAGAAGTTCAGACAGACTGGGGAATGCAGCACAGCAAGAGCAGAGTCGACTGCGCTTTGATTGCTGTTTTATGGTGTTTTCTTTTAATTTTGTATTCCTGAACCTTCACTTCAAATTGGAACTTGTAAGTCCACCATTTTGATCCTTAGAAATGTCTACCAACGTCTGATGAAAAGGTCAGTTTTGAATGTTCAGTCAATATGATATACTAAACACCCTCCTGATGCTGTCTGAGCAGGACTGGGAATAAAGTCTGTTTTCTTCTGCACTGTGCTTGATACTTTCATGCACTTAAGCACATCTGACCTGTCTAACAATTCTATGCATATACAATCCCAGGATTAAATGTGTGAAGCTATTTGTACTTCCCTCTTTTGCAGGGTAGATTTTAGTCCATTTATGTGTGACGGTGTCCTGAGGTTTGTTTTCCTCTACACCTGCTATAGAAATCTAATGACTCAATCCATGGGTATTAAACTTAACCTGGTCATATTTAGATAATGTATGCTCACAGGCTCTGCAGTATTGCATTAACTGAGGTCTTGCTTAAGCCTACATTATTAACTGGGCAGTTATGCTTCGATTTCTTTCTAATTAATCTAAGCCTCATTGTGCTAATTAAAGTGCTTTATGGCAGGACAGAGGATTGCACAATCATGTTGGTGCAAGTGCTGATCTGATTGGTATTTCAAATGAAAAGCATCAATCACCATGACAAAGCTGCAGGGACATACGCTCACAGCGAGCCTCATTTCCTGTCTCAGTTCAAATGCCTGTCATCATTGACACTCTTAATGAGCCCATCCCAGTTACAACAATATCCTGTGCCTGGGTCTTCCTATGGTCCTATAAAGTACTATCAGTTTGTCTCTTATAGCACTTTTTTTGGTTTAATTACATAAATGTTTTCAACAGAGCATTTACATGGCATCCAACATGTTAAGCACAAACGTTGAAAAGTGTTGTTGGAAACATTTAGAAGTGGGTAGTTCATAAGTCTCACAAAGCCAGACTTTTTAAAACAGCATCAACTCAGTTTGCAGCTTTTTCTGGCCAAGAACTGCCCACTTAGATGGGAAGACAGCAGCCAATCACAGTTGGATTTGTTTTTATATGCTGTTTAGGTGCAGGTTTATATGAAATTGTAGAAACGACAAAGAAATTAGCAGAAATGTGTGCAGACTTTGTAATCTGAATATTTGTCCATCCAAAAAGTGGACTCTACTGTACATCCTACGTATTTCCACTAAAATCTCAATTACATGCAAGTTTCCGATATCTGACATATTTGATTCATAGTCTGCTATATCTATCAATCACAACAAACTGCAGTGTAATAGTATATTGTGTATTATAACTATTGTAAACACAACATTTTATTATATTAACGAGTTACGGAAGCTTTAAGTACAGTTAGCATGAAGGTGTATCGTATCGATATTGCTTTGATCTATTGTTTACTTAACACTTCCTGAAGATTTTATATTTTTTCATTATTGGTCATTATAATGTTTTTAAAAACATCAAAATAAAATTATATTGTAATTTAATATCGTTACCTGTACAGTTACTACATACTTATTAAATATTATAGTTTTATATTGTTGAGAAGAGGATAGTTTTAGGACATGTGCGTTTTTTATTATTATTATATATAAAGTCATATAATACTATATATATATTATATATACTGTATATATATATATATATATATATATCTCAGCTTGTCTAACAGACATTTCTTGACCATCACCTTCAACTCAACCTTGCCAAGACAGAACTGCTTGTGGTTCCATCAAACCCATCGTTTCATCACAATTTCAACATCCAGTTAGACACATCAACCATAACTCCTTCAAAAACAGCCAGAAACCTTGGAGTTATGATTGATGATCAGCTGACTTTCTCAGATCACATTGCTAAAACTGTGCTGCAGATTTGCTTTATTCAACATCAAGAAGATCAGGCCCTTTCTTTGAGAACATGCTTCACAACTCCTTGTTCAAGCTCTTGTTCTGTCGAGGCTGGACTATTGCAATGCTCTCTTGGCAGGTCTTCCAGTCAGTTCTATCAAACCTTTATAATTAATCCGGAACGCGGCAGCAAGATTAATTTTTAACGCGCCAAAAAGAATGCACGTCACACCTCTGTTTATCAATTTGCACTGGCTACTAGGGATGTCAAAAAAATATATATTTTCGAATATTCGTTGAAAAAAACAAAAATCCACATTCGAATGAAAAAACTATCCAGTTGAAGCCTATAGATGCGGCGCTGCTGCGTTGTTCATTAAAAATATAGCGGAAAAAGAGAACATCAATGCGGAGAAGATCTTGTTTACATCAAAACCGAAACCAAGCCGTTCACACAGAACGCATATTTCACGCATTTTCTAGACGGACATCTATTACTGTTGCACTCGCGTCTCGCACAAAAAAGCTGCATGTTTAGAAAGCCATGTAAAATTAATGCAAGTTTAACTTTGAAAAAACATATGTCGAGACTTTATGGCATCTTTTCCCCCCATCCCACTGCATCTCATGTTTTTAAATGAAAAATGTACTCTGTGTGATTGGCTTTCCGCTCTTTGTATTAAACTATGCATACATACATGATTTTGTTTATAGTTGTTTAAGCAACTTATTATGCAAATTTTTTTCGCAGAAAGTCATGTTATCTTATGCATTGAATGATGCGCCCTCTTGTGGCCTCAGGAGAGAAGCCAAAAGCTTTTCTTCACCCTAACTGAAATTATGCCTTTTAAATTTGAATATAATTCGAATTTTGATAATATTTAAGTACAAAATTTGAATGTAGTTTTCAGCCATTTTGACAGCCCTACTGGCTACCAATAGTTGCTCGCATAAAATTCAAGGCATTAAAGTTTGCCTACAAAACCACCACTGGCTCTGCACCCCTTTACCTAAGTTCATTACTTCAGACTTATGTGCCCTCTAGAAGCTTGCGTTCTGCAAGTGAACATTGCTTTGTTGTGCCATCCCAAAGAAGCACAAAATCACTTTCACAGACTTTTAAATTAAATGTTCCCTCCTGGTGGAATGACCTGCCCAACTTAGTCTTTAACCATCAATAATTGGCTAAAAACACATCTCTTCCATCTTTATTTGACCCTTTAACTCTAGCACTCTCTATTCTAATTCTAAAAAAAAACATGCCCCTTTTAGACTTCTATTTATTTACTAACAGCTTGTTTTCTTAAAAAAAAACACTAACACTAGCTTCTCTAATCTTTTTGTATTCTATCTGTTTGTTTTCTTTTTTATTTATTATACAATTTAAAAAAAGCAAAAAAAAGGCCTCTAACACTATTTTGATTGCTTCCATTGTCCTCATTTGTAAGTCGCTTTGGATAAAGGTGTCTGCTAAATGACTAAATGTAAATGTAAATAAAGCTAGAATGCAACTATATTATATTTGTATTATAATTGTTTTTGTACAAAGTATTCCTATATATATATATATATATATATATATATATATATATATATAAAATCTCTCTCAAACTTAATGTATATAGGTCATATACTGTAGATTTGAAATACATGTATTGTATCCATGCATATTTATTTTATTTTAATATTGAATATATACACATTTTATGATTAAAATAAATAATAAATATATGTATGTGTGTGTGTGTATATATATATATATATATATATATATATATATATATATATTTAATTTCCCTCAAAATTTTCAAACACTGCACAACACCAGAAGTTGTGGTCGCCACTGAGGCTAAATTCAGAAGCGATCAGGCAAAAAGCAAGTCCATTTCATATATGTGACCCTGGAGCACAAAACCAGTCTTAAGTCGCTGGGGTATATTTGTAGCAATAGCCAAAAATACATTGTATGGGTCAAAATTATTGATTTTTATTTATGCCAAAAATCATTAGGATAAGTAAAGATCATGTTCCATGAAGATATTTTGTAAATTTCCTACTGTAAATATATCAAAACTTAATTTTTGATTAGTAATATGCATTGCTAAGAATTTCATTTGGACAACTTTAAAGCTGATTTTCTCAATGTTTAGATTTTTTTGCACCCTCAGATTCCAGATTTTCAAATAGTTGTATCTCAGCCAAATATTGTCCTATCCTAACAAACCATACATCAATGGAAAGCATATTTATTCAGCTTCAGATGATGTATAAATCTCAATTTCAAAAATGGACCCTTATGACTGGTTTTGTGGTCCAGGGTCACATATATATGTGGAAAAATACATTGCGGAATGTATAATTCTACACATAGACATCTAGTTAACTAACTTAAGTGTCTCAAACAAAACTCAAATATTTTTCAAAAATGTAACACCACTAAACTGGAAAATTTGGCATATTCAGTGATTACGTGGTTCGTCCACAGAAGATTCACTGTATTGACCCTGTACACAATTTCTTTTCAAGGTAAACTCAACCCCAGAGTCGATGAAGTTGCATAGCACCAGCCAATCAGATGTGCGATTGCATCAGACGGTCACGGTGGGCCTGGTGTCTGAGGCTGAGACTAGAAATGCATGTGCCTCCTGATGTATAATGCATGGCTCATTGGGACGCAAGTTTGAATCCAGTATGTACCTCTTTTTTCTTCCTATCTCTCTTGTGCTGTCATTTAAAGTGTGATGACCGAGGCCACACATAAATGTATTTGATTTAAATGTTTGTTTTGATAAGTTGATTGTTTATTTATGTATTGGTTTTGATGTGTTTTCTTTCCTATTTTTCTCTTCCTTTGTAAATTTGTATTTATTTTTGTATGTTTTGTTTATTTGTCTAAATGTTTATGCTCTAAGTTAGGTAGTTTATGTTGTCTTCTTTATCAGGCTAAAGGAGGCAGGTAGCTCCTAATTATTTTCTATTCGCTGGAGTGCACGCTGGTGAATGGAAGGTGAATATGATTTATGGATGGTTTTAATTTTATTTATGTTGTTCTAAATGCGATGTTAATTCATCTAATTTAGGTAGTTATGTCATTTGAATGTATATGTGTGTGGGTGACCCCTTTGTCATTCATTCATTCATTCATTCATTCATTCATTCATTCATTCATTCATTCATTCATTCATTAATTCATTCATTCATTCATCTGAGCCCTGGAACTCCATATATTTTTTTCCTTTATTTGTGCAGTTTTCTTTATTTTCTTTATGTATGGCCAAGTGTATGTTTTAAAAAAATTGGAAAATTATAAAGAACTGATTATTTTTTTGCAAATCATGCTTCCTGCATTTATTGGACGAATCCTTTAAGTTATTTTTTAAGATCAGATAAATAAATTATTATAATTTAAGATAAATGATCCATTATCATTTTCGTTATGGCTATTAAAGTTACACAAAAAATATAATTGAAATTCAACTATTTTAATATTGAACAAACCACATAAGCACCTAAAATAATGATTGAGCTGTCAGCCGCCACGTTGCAGAAATAGAAACCATTCCAAATATAGAATCTCATCGTTGGTGGTGTATTGCCATCATGGCTAGTTAAGGCCAACATCTCTGTTTAACATGGAAAATATACCATGATTTTTTTTCTCACATCATGTCCTGTTAGGACACAATGCCATGCTCTGTGTCACTGACAGGGAGAAGTTAATTGAAAGTGTTTATGTAGTTTACCATAATGGATGAAACTGTGAATTGATTACCAGTTACATCTCCATATGCAGTGATAAAGTCATATAATCTCACAGATGTATGTCTAATCTCAATACACTTCCAGGTCTGGCTTAATTCTGCCACCACTGTAATGCGGATCATGAATATTTCAGCAGCTCAGATTTTCTTCTGGGAGGATGTCAGACCATTAATGACCAGTCAGTAACAGGAACCCGCCTCAGAGAAAGTCTATTAAGAGTTGACCATGAACCATCCACACATACATCTGTCAGTGGGTGGAGGTGAACAGTGCTGGCAGTAGTAATGCGACTAAAACCAGCACTTGAATGAATTATAACTCCTTCAATATGACACCTTAAAAATGTGTTATCATTTCAGCCACACATTCATCTTAGCCCTTCGTTTTTAATGAATGATTTATACATGCTAAAGCTCTGCTAGACGTTTGTCAACACAACATGTTCAGTGTGCATTTACAAATGACTCACTTGCCCTCATAGATTCATCATGCTATGTCTTATCTGTAATTGCAACTTGTGAAATTAAACAAAAACGATCTGTTGATATTATTGATCTGGACAGGAAGAACGTGAGCAATTAGACCATCGACTACCCTGAAATAGACTGCAAGGCCGCCGCAAGATGATAAATTAACTTTACCATACATCTCACCGGGAAACAGTGTATTTTGATTCAGAGCAGTGCGTCGGCAGACTTCATGTGTAGTTGCTCAAAGAGCTCCTCAACAGAGCCTATAAAAAGATGAAAGGTCTCAGACTTGTCAATCTCCAAACTCATTTGTGTTGGAACTGAAACATATTTTGCGCCTCAGCAGTGCCACGGTATTTTTGGTCTCATTTACTTCAGACACATCCCTGGGAGGAGGAGGAGAGCTCAAAGAGGTGATGTCTCCTGGATTCTGGCTTCGATTCAGAGCATGGTGGTCCAACACTCATATTTCAAGGTGCGATGCACAACATCACACGTATATCAAACACAATCATCATACCTGTATCTATAGGTGCTTCCCAATTTGCATGCTTACACAGTATTCTATGCTGTTTGTAGTATAAATAGTGAGTAGTGTGTTCATACTGAAAATTACATGTGCTTCACTGTTGCAGTTGTTCTTAAGTAGTGGAGGGGGAGGGGCTATCAGACTCTGATGTTGGATAACCAAATAAAGTGTATTAGTGCCCGCCCACTTTTTCAGCAGTGCTGGTTCCAGAAGTCCATATTTTCCCATAGGGGTTTAAAAAAAAGTATTTGATAAAGTGTCATAAGCATGAACCAAACCAACCAACTACAAAGAGTATCACAACATTACACTTTGATTTGAAGTGAAAAAGTATCTGAAAATCGGGCATCGTAGTCCCATGAGGGAAAGAACTACAATCCCATGAAGCATTGCCAATGACAACATGGAATTAAAAACAACAGAGACATATAAAGCTATAATTTAGTTGCTGGTTGTATCTATAGAAACAGTATATTTTACTGACTCAAATACATCATTTGTGGTGCTTCATGGAAGTGAGTAGCTTAAAGATCTCTTTTGGGGTGCTTTGCTCCCTGTGACTCTCTGACTGGTGGAATTTTCTGTATTTTCTGTATCATGGGTAATGTAGTTTTTCACAGGAAATTCCACTGTTAACTACAGTTATATAAAAAAAAGTTGAATTAATGCAAACAGATTGGTTTAACAAAAGCATATACAATTGATTAACAACATCAGAGCTCACAAGATTTTTAAAGATTTATGCAGTATTGTTAAAAATCAATTTCCCTATGGAGAAAATTAATGGATTTTTAAATTACTAAACCCTATTCTACCAATTTCAAAATTTCTAAAGTTTCTACACTAGATGGTACATGGTAGAGTACTTAATACATAGAAAAGGTGTTTTATGCCACATTTGGGACACAGCATATGTCTAATTATATTATTGTTGTAGCCTCAATTATACTAAGTAAAACAAGCACCTCAGCTCATGTTAATTGCTTCAAATTTCACACAGCGAAGAACTGTGTAGGATGGTTTTGTTAAAAAATCCTACTCATTATATCAGTGATAACAAAATTTGATGAGTCTTATAGTGTTGTTGCTTCATTATCCCAATTAATTTCGGTCTTGTATCAGTTGCATTGTCAAAACACAATATGCTATCGTTCATTTCAAAGCCACAGACAGAGTACTGCTCGCTTCAGAAGGTCGTAGAAGTGAAAAGCGAGGAGAGCCAAAGCTTTCATTGTCCAACAGGGAATGGTTCTGATCCACCCACAAAGAAAATGTATGGCCTCCCAAATCCGAGGCCAGCAAACTGCACATTCTCTGGTGAGTTTTAGTAGTTAATTGTGTCAGTGTTTCAGATTACTGTAATTCATTGTTGGGTTGCATCCAGAGTGTTATGTATTCAAATAGACATCCAGCTATGTATGTTTGTGTCATGGCATGCCAGCCGGGTGTAACTTTGTATTCGGTTTACTTGCCTCCTCAGAGCAATTTTTCTCTCCTGCTTTAAAGGGTTCATTGCAAAGCTGCAGGATATAATGGGAACATTACCATGGAATAATGAGAAGCAGGCTTACGCAGTATGTGGCAGAAATGCAAATGGCTAGGAGGACACCTGAACGCATTGCAGAATACCTGTTTTTCATCTCATACGTGATTCGTTAAAGCACAAGCAAAGTGTGATCTAAGCAAAATTTCATTGCAAATTGTCACGTTAATGACTTGTCCAATTGCATGAAAATAGTGTATTAATGTAGTAAAATAGTGTATTAACACACTGTATTAATTTTTTTTCTTGATGCAGCTACTGAAGGGTAATGGTCATAGATGATGTGTACAATGGCAGACACCGGAGCCATTCCCAAAGAAGTCATGACTAAAATGGCATCCAGTGGCGACAAATAACTTCACTGCACACCATCTCCCACCACCATCTTCTCCCATAAGGTGCGCTTGTGAATATGCATTGGCTTGTGAATTGATTTTAAAATGGGGAATGGTTATATTTACGCAGTGGAGCTTGAAAAAAAGTGAAAAATGATATCTCTAGCCCTCTCTGCTGCCCATGTATGCACAATAAAATCTCTTGGATTTTTTCCCACATCGATACAGAGTGCTCTATGATGTCAATGGGAAAAATCCAAACATTTTACTGTTCTACAAATAAAAAAATAGATAATAATAGGATACATTAGTATTCCTCTCCCTCACTCCAGCTGTTGTTTTCTTCGGTCGAGATAGGTTATGCAGAACATTACTGTTAACCTTAACAAAACTGCTGATGCTCCAAGTTTGATGGGGACTGTAGATGAATAACAAGTCATTTTTCCTATGCATATAATTAATCTGGAGCGACTTTGATTTGGTCCACTTTAGAGTATGAACTTTTCTCTCCACTTCAGTGCGACTATTATATTTTTTGGTATATTTTTGGGTCATTGTCCTGTTGGAAGATTAATCATCTTCCAAGTCTCAGTACTTCAGCAGACTGCAGCACATTTTCCTCTCTATTTTTTTTTCTACGGCACCATTCATTTCCCCTGTCTTTGTGAACTGTGAAGCATCCACAAAAAACTTCTCCCAGTGCTTCACTGTCAATGTTAGGTTATCACGAAACACAACGTGTGGTGTTATAGGTTCAAGAGACATATCTTTCCAACAAAGGATTTCTTCTCACTATATGAGGCAGGTTTATGAAGTGTGTCCTTGGTCTTTATGATGCACCTGTTTCCTGGAAATGTACTACATTGGAGAGTATTCTCCCACGCACAGGTGTATTTTCACTGCACGTGAAACACCTCAGCCGCACTGGTGGTCGCAGGTCATGTTAATGTGTATAGAGAAAACTTCAGGGGTAATTTACATGCGTAAAAGCAAGGATGTGAATTTTATTAAATGCATGAAATATGCATTTAGTTCTTTTTTTTTTACTTGTATGTAAAATCAAGGGCATGAATTTGCATGAAGAATGCATTTAGTCATTTTACATTTAGTCATTTTGCAGATGCTTTTATCCAAAGCGACTTACAATTGGGGAATACATAAAGCGATTCTTCTTAAAGAGGCAAACAGACACAGGAAGTGCTTGTAAAAGTTTTAGGCATTGTTCAAATAAGTACCAGCTAGAAAGTGAAGGAATAAATAAAGAGAAAGACAAAGTTTTTTTTTTTTAATTTAGGATGAAGTCAAATAGTGTCAAAAGTGATGAGTTTTCAGCTGTCGCTTGAAAATTGTCAGGGATTCAGCATTCCGGATAGAGGTGGGAAGATCATTCCACCAGCCAGGAATGGTGAACGACAATGTTCTGGAAAGTGATTTTGAGCCTCTCTGTGATGGTACCATGAGGCGTCACTCACTATCAGATCTCAGACTTCTGGAGGGGATGTAGATTCGTAGTAAGGAGTGGAAGTAGGCGGGTGCTGAGCCTGTGGCTGTTCTATATGCAAGCATCAATGTCTTGAACTTGATGCGAGCGGTAACCGGTAGCCAGTGCAGGGAGATAAAGAGAGGTGTAACATGGGCTCGTTGAAGACCAGTCATGCCGCTGCATTCTGAATCATTTGTAGAGGTTTGATTGTGCTTGATGGAAGTCCAGCCAGAAGAGCATTGCAGTAGTCCAGCCTAGAAATGACAAGGGCCTGGACAAGAAGTTGTGCAGCATGCTCCATTAGAAAGGGCCTGATCTTTCTGATGTTGTGCAATGCAAACCTGCAAGATCGAGCAGTCTTTGCAATGTGGTCTTTGAAGGTCAGCTGGTCATCAAAGATGACACCAAGATTTCTGGCCGAAGTTGATGGGGTAATAGTAGAAGAACCTAGCTGGATGGTGAAATCATGCTGTAGAGTTGGA
Source organism: Sinocyclocheilus grahami (assembly GCF_001515645.1). Taxonomy (NCBI): domain Eukaryota; kingdom Metazoa; phylum Chordata; class Actinopteri; order Cypriniformes; family Cyprinidae; genus Sinocyclocheilus; species Sinocyclocheilus grahami. The sequence continues at coordinate 667,287 of NW_015505574.1, forward strand.
GTGGCAGGGAATACAAGAAGCTCAGTCTTTGCCAGGTTGAGCTGTAGGTGATGTTTTTTCATCCATGCCGAGATGTCCGTCAGGCAGCCTGAGATCCATGCAGCTACCATTGAATCATCTGGTTGAAATGAGAGATAGAGCTGTGTGTCATCAGCATAGCAATGGTAGGAGAAGCCATGTGCCTGCATGATGGGACCCAGTGATGTAGTGTATATGGAGAAGAGGAGGGTCCAAGAACTGATCCCCGAGGAACCCCAGTGACCAGTTGATGTGCTTTGGATACCTCCCCTCCCCAGGCCATCCTGAAAGGCCTACCAGTGTGATAGGATTCAAACCAGTGAAGTGGAATCCCTGTGATGCCCAGTGATGAGAGGGAAGACAGGAGGATTTGATGATTGACAGTGTCAAAAGCAGCAGATAGATCCAGCAGATTTGAATGCATTTAGTTATTTTTTTTCTTCATAATTTACATGTGTAAAAGCAAGGGCATGTATTTTATTAAATGCACAAAGTATGCATTTTGTTCTTTTTTTGTAATTTAGTGTATTTGTTTGAAGGGGTGAATGCGCTTTATAGGCCCAGTAGATGCACAATTTAATTTGCACAGCAGAGGGCCAGTGAAATGCCATAATGTATGATAATATATGATTGCTTTTCTTCAAGTATTCTAAGTGAATCTGAGCACTCACCTTCAGCTCCTCTGCAGTTCTGTGGTTTGTCTCTAGAGTGAATTGGAGCATTCAACATTCATCCTTAATCCAGTCAGTCCCATAATGGACTCCCATTGGTAGACACGCTGTCTCAGAGTAGCTCCTATTTACTCTGCGCTCTTGCTAGTGGCACTCATGTCTAATGAGTAATTTACACTAAAATCACCAAATCAAACCATCTCGGTAGCTTGCTGTTTCCTGCTGGGTCACATCCAAGACTGAATTGTGTAGGTAATTAATGCTACAGGAAGTTCTCTCTCTGAACCATGCTGGGATTAGCAATTCCCGCTAGTGATGCAGGGGCATAGAAAGGTCTCTCGTGTGCATGGAGGAATGTGCGGATTTCCCAGTTAAATAAGCTCTGTCCAACTTTCTGTCCTCGTCAACCTTTCTGACTGTCGTGTTTCGCTGCTCCTTTCCCCTTCGAGCCAATTAATGGAGGACCTGGAGGAATTTCTTGGCTCTAGTAAATGTTAAAAGACGTCTCGTACAATCTGAGGATTTCTTAGGGAATCTACTTGAAGAACTTCCAAGTATAGTAAAAAAAAAGGAGGAGTGGTAGAGCATACACAACTCACAAAACAATTAACAAAATTGTCCAGAAACCTTGCACTTTTTATTTTTTAGCTATGCCAGAGATCTTATTATTTCAAGCAAGGGCATTGTTGCTTTTGCTCCATCTAGGACAACTTCTATTAAAAACCCAGGGGTAATCTCTACAACGATATGTGAATTTAATGAATGGGCCTTGCCAAGACAAAGATTGAAGTAAAATGAAAAACAAGATCCTAAAACACATTATTAAAGGGCTTTATAAGGAACTTTTGACTTAATCAGCCAATGCATCTTTCTCATTACTTCTGCCCTTTATTGCCACCCTTATTGGTTCTCTTATTGCAAGATGTCAGTGGCTAAAATGAAATAGCTTTCAGTAAGGATTAGGGGGACTGTTTCAGTGTCTCGGCCTCTGTGGCATTTTAATTAACCTATCCACAAATAGTATTGATGAGTTTCTTAGTGTGAGAATAAGAGAATCTGAGTATTTACTGTATGTGTTAATTTGTGCACATTTTACAGGCATGTTGTTTTGTGTATGTGTGTGTGTGTGTGTGTTATAAAGCTGGGTAGTAACTGATTACATTACATCTGGATTACGTAATCAGATTCCAAAAAATAAGTACTTGTTATTAGAGTATATTACATTACATTTTTAAATGCTCATAATCAGATTACAGTTAATATTTATGGATTACATGATTACACATTCATACAATGGCAGTAAATTATTCATAATTTATTGATTCTTCCTAATTATTATTTTTTTTCTCTTTTACATTTTCCTTTTTAAAAATCCTACTGTGTATCAAACAATTCAGCTTTGACTATAATCACAAACCATGGTTCTGAATTTGAGGGGGAAAAGCAACTCTCAAGCTTTTAGATCATGTATGAAACACATAATTATGCAAATTAGTGCTGATGTATAGATGTGAAACACTGATGTCATCATCATATCCAGTGACCTTCAGTAATTGTTGATTCTGGAAGTCTGGACAAAAAAGTACAAACCATGGCATGTAGTATCATTGTTGTTTTCATGTTTACAATTCTCTGATGTTGGATACTGGTCACATTCGGTAAACAAATAAGATATGCATATATTTATATTTTTGGTGTTCAAGTGTTTAAATTAGTTTATTTTACATTTTTTTTATGATTTAATTAATTAATAGCTTTTTATCAACTCACAAACCCACTGCAGTTTTTACATTAAGCATAGTTTGGGAAACCCTGGTGTAATGTAATGTTTAATCCATTTTATGATGTTGATATATTTTAAAAAAAAATTATTATCTCTATACTTTTTTATTTCAATATGGTGAGTTTAATGGTAAGTTTAAACAAGTTTGGTTAAAAAAAAAAAGTAATCTAAAAAGAAGTTAAAATACATAACATAAAATGAGTAACCAAGATTACATTATTAACTGCAGTCTTCATCATGTAATATGTAATCAGTAATGGACTACAATTTGTAAGTAATCTACCCTATATCAAAGCATCTTATGCTTAATTACCAGCATAGCCATACGCAAACTGTTCCCAGCATCATGAACTACTGTATAATTGTTCATCTTGCTGTAGTTTACAAAAGAACATCCATTACTCTATTAATAGTTTGTGGGCATTTGTTTGTTTGGCAGTCATACTGCACCACGCAATTCCTTTTCATCTCCCCTTTATCCTGGCTCTTTTTCTCCTTACATCTTTTTTTCTCCCCATGTCCAAATACAAGGGACTAGCATCGATCCACACATCTCACAAACACATCCGCTTCAATTGATTTAAGCACAGTAGGCTGTGGGTGAGTGGAGTTGCCCCTAACTGAACGCAAACAGAGGAAAAGTGTGTTTTTTTTGTGATTTCCAGACTACGAGCAGACCGAACAAGCCACAACACCTGCTAATGGCTAAAGGGCTGCTCTCACACAGGTATGTACTGTTGGCTTCTATGGATTTTCCCCTTCACGTTTGGACATGGCCCACAGGGAGTCCTCTCTTTCGCTCTCTGTCCTGTCTGAGCTGGGATGTGATGTGTGTGTGTAATTACTGAAGCTGAGCTGCAGGCAGACACCGTGCTGGAAGAGGGAGGGATGATGTTGTCTCCCAGAGACCCCTACTTCACGGCCCTACTACACGCCACACAGAATCGACACAGACTTCTCGTACAGTCGAACGGCCCCCCGATGGGTATTTGAATGGCAGCCCATCATAGAAAGGGAAGAAGGAAGGAAGGAGTTGATTCTAATCTGCCCACTGATCAATATGATCCATGCCTTTCCCTGACAGGCTTTATGGAAGGTTTACTCTTGAAAGAGATCCATTGGCCTTTATCTGCATATTTTCCCCCTGAAACCGAACACTGCAATCACTCTGTGTCATTCCGCTCTGGGTCTCTGGCCAAAACACTATCATTCCTGCTCTCTCAGTATGACTTACTGCTAACATCTCCTTGTCTGCAGTAAAGGCTGAATGTTTTCAGCTTTTGTCTTACTGCCACCGCAAAAAGGCAGTTTTCATCATTTTTGCGCCCTACTGATCTTATCTTTATGACATTTTACCCATTAGACAGTTCTTTTTTATGATTTGTGCAATTTTGAAAAATGTGATTTACCAAAAGTTGACATTTTCTTTGAGTTTGAGTGGCTCTTGAATTCATATGATTTAATTATTTTTATTATTATTGAATTGGATCTCAACTTCCCCTTTTCAAATCAAAATAAATATCAACAATTTAACAGCAGTACTGCCACACAAATAGTTTGTACTGAGCACTGTTTCTTTGTGAAATACCAACATACACTGAACAAAATTATATAAGCAACACTTTAGTTTTTGCCCCCATTTTTCATGAGCTGAACTCAAAGATCTAAGACTATTTCTATGTACACAAAAGGCCTATTTCTCTCAAATATTGTTCACAAATCTGTCTGAATCTGTGTTAGTGAGCACTTCTCCTTTGCCGAGATAATCCAGCCACCTCACAGGTGTGGCATATCAAGATGCTGATTAGACAGCATGATTATTGCACAGGTGTGCCTTAGGCTGGCCACAATAAAATGCCACTCTACAATGTGCAGTTTTACTGTATTGGGGGGTCCGGGGGGGTCCGAAAACCAGTCAGTATCTGGTGTGACCACCATTTGCCTCACGCAGTACAACACATCTCCTTTGCATTTTTTTTTTTTTGCAAACAATATTGAAGACAGTGTGATATTTGCCTGGAGCAAGGAGTGGGTTTAGGAAAAATTACATCGAGTTGTTGTAGTTTTTAAAATGTATTTATTTATTTATTGCATGCTCGATGATGAGGTTTCCTTGACTAATAACAATGTAAACCCCAAAGTGGAGCTGGAGTGGAGTGATTAGAAAACCTGTTGTGCAGCAAAGGTAAATCTGTGCCACTCATATTATCTGTCCTGTTAGGCTTTTAGTCTGTGCGCTGCTTTGACCCATACAGATGATGCTTTGACTTCTTTAGGAGCTATTTTCATTGTTGAAAAAGTAACAGACAAATTATCAGGTCAATATTTGTCTGAAATGCATGTTAATCAATATTAATCTCATATTCTTATTATTAATATTAATATTATTCTTGAAGCTGTGCGATGGCACTGAATATCCGCATGAATGTGATGACCAATTTTCAGTACAATAGCACTTGTGTCAGTTTTATAGAAACAATGTTCAAGGTTTTCTTGTATAAATAATGCAATGGTGGATTTTATATTGCCTAATGACATTTTGAATCCAGAATATATTGCTAAAAGCTGGAAAAGAAACCTACCTGTACCAGTCCAATCCTTTGTCATAGTTTCGATCAAAGAAATGTGGTTCAGTCCCAAGAGCTCGAACATCTGGATGAATCCGGATGAATTCCAACACCGCCCTGGTGCCTCCTTTCTTAACGCCAACTATAAGTGCATTGGGCAACTTCTTATTCCCGTATTTTGGCGAATTACTGTTATTACTCTGCTTGTGATCTAGCACATCTTGTGTTTTCTGAAAGGCTGAATGTTTGCTTTGGTTGCCAGTAAGGTTTAAGAGACGCACAGCCCTCGTCTCGTCCGAGATGACTCTCGCTTTCGCTGATATAGTGCAATAATGTGACTTCTGTAAAAGTTTTTTACTCCCCATGTTTTTCAGACGGACGCAGCGGTGCTCCTCCAATCTCTGGTTAGGCATAATTGTACCGGAGCAGAAGAGGATGCTGTAGCATAGATACATGAAAGACAAAGAGATAGTGAATATAAAAATAAATCTTCTGCTTAATCTGTTTGAAGGTGGCACGATTCGGCTGGATAGGAACCTATATGCCATGTCTCCATGGATGAAAAGACGGCATGTTTTTCTCCGCAAGTTTCTCTGTGAGGTTTGATGGCTGTCTCGTTCTCCCCATGAACTCCGACGGCGCGAATTTACATCTCATTTGGGAAAAGGATAGTTAATATTCCCTACCGGACACACAAGGTGACAGAAAGTCTGAGAAGAGCAGGTATCAATAACGTAAAGTTTCCAAATCAGCAAAACCAAACGTAATTCCACTGCCCTTTAGTTTCAGCGTCGCGCCACTTTTGGATCACCTCAGCAACGCACTTGATTCTGTGCTGATGTAGTGTTGAAAATATTTAAAGTAATCCTCTTGTTTGACCTGGTGATGTGACACAGCATCCTACTAAATGTAATCCGTTTTGGAAATCTCATATTCCAGGTCTAAAAGGCACATTTTGCTGCCAAGTTCCCAACGCGAAGCCGCGCAACACTCGCCTCGTCGCCGCTCAGCTCATGTTTGTGTCTTTCTAAAGTTCTCAAGAGCGGCTTTGCGGCAGTCAAGCGCTCGAGATCAATATTTAAAGACAACGCCTGACGTCACGTCATATTTTCATATTCCTCGTGCGTTTGTCTATTTAAAGGAGTACAGCCCATGCTGCATGTAGCCTACCATTACATTAAGTGCCGTTTTTTTTCTGCTTGAACTCTCATTTGCCCCGCGTCTTCACGAATTGCTTGCGACCGTGGAGTGGATCCTTAATCGATTCTTTAATTATATTAAATTGCTTATAGTTTTACGAAATTACTTCTCCGAGACCCTAAAGTAAACCGCTCTCTGCTTCAAACTATTATTTATGAGGTTCTCACACCAGTGGTGTTAAGAGGATGCTATTTGCACAGTAAATGGGGATTTTAAAAAAGTCTTAAAAATGTTCAAACTTAAGTCTAATTGCACTTTAATGTAAGTAAAGAGCATTTTTGTTCCTTTTTGAGCCTCAAATTGTAGACTGGCTTTAGCCTTGCTGAGAGAAGAATGTTGAAAATAATAATAATAATAATAATAATAATAATAAGCGACAGCTGAAAACTCACCTCTTTAGTCACCATCTGACTTCATCCTAAAAAAAATAATAGCTTGTATTTATTTGAACAATGCTTGAAACTTGGTATTAAGAGCAGTTCCTGTGTCTAATTGCATCTTTAAGATTACTCGCTCGATGTATTCCCCAATTGTAAGTCACTTTGGATAAAAGCATCTGCTAAATGAATAAATGTAAATGTTATATTATAGTATTTTTCCCTGGAATCTTAGAGTTTTGGACCTCATGTGTAAACGTTACTATATCAGTCACATACTGAATCCAGTGATTTAAGCATCTGTAAATATAGTTTAGATAGAAATTATCCTTTTCTCTCTCACATGGTTTTGTAGTTATTTGGAGATATCAGCCTCTATCAGAAGGTTAAATAAGGTACTGAACTGGTGCAAAATCTTTAGTTTTAATATCTCCTAAAGACAATGATCAAGACAAACAGACCCTTAATCCTTATTCCCTAATCTGCTGCACAGAGCTTAATTTATTTCAATGCGTTTGTCTAGAGGAACATTATTGTTGACAGGTCTCATTTCTTTTGGAGAGGGAGAGACAGTTTCGAAACGGCTTTGGTTTGCACAGGTGAAATCCATACGATTACAATCAGGATTTTAATGTCCACATGTCTTAGTGTGGAGTAGAAGGCTGAAAGTGATAAACACATTCTCATTAACATTGCTTGCTTTTATTGGATATAATCCTAAGTGGCCTGTACTTCTGCTTACAGGCAAACAAATCATTTCTAACCTCAGTCATCTCCAAAGGCTTGGATGTTGTAGACATGGTTTGCACAAGAGAACCAGAGCATTTTAGTCAGCAAATGTCACTCGTTTGGTGTCATTCTGACATTTCCCACAAAATACTGAGTGTGCAGGTTATATTTATATAATGTTGACACCAGGAAATGAGCACTGTACCCCGGAATAATGTGAACATATTAGGGTTATCAGTCATTCAGTGAAAACCTGCCTTGCAATAGCTTTCTTTCTTTCTTTCTTTCTTTCTTTCTTTCTTTCTTTCTGCCCCAAAGGTCATAGCATGTAAATATATAATGCAAGCTATGGGACTATTCTCTTCAGTGAAAGTGTGGGGTTTACAGAGAGAGTGTCTATCTGTAGACAATTTTCCCAATTAGTGGGGCACCAGAGAGCATAACAAAAAAATACCTGCCCCAAAGGTCATAGCATGTAAATATATAATGCAAGCTATGGGACTATTCTCTTCAGTGAAAGTGTGGGGTTTACAGAGAGAGTGTCTATCTGTAGACAATTTTCCCAATTAGTGGGGCACCAGAGAGTCTGTCTTGCTAATCAGCCACCCTTGCTGTGATTCTGAATCCGCTTTTAGTGAAATGTGATCAGAGACCATAGATCAATTGGGACAACAGCATTGGCCCAGATGACATTGATACAATTAAACATGGGGCTTCATTAACCTTTTCAGTCCACCAAGCACTGAGCCTCGTTCTTCATATCTCTAAATGTGATCAGGAGCGTTCCATACAACATATACAAATGTTATTTGCTGCAGAGGTTAGTGCTGTGGAGATATAATCTGAAATAACCCAGGTCAAAGTGCGGTCAGCCTATAAAGAGTTGTTTAATTTTTAGTGTAACAATTTCAAACTCTGCTGGATGTAATATTTCCAGAGGAGTGGAGTGCCATTTCAAAATGATTTTCAATTACATGGTTATATCCTGGAATGACACATCTGGGGGTTGTTTTCACCTACCTATTTAATATGTTTTTGTCTACTATGTATTTCCCATTACATGTTTCCATTACATGTTTCAACTACCACCTCGTTCTTTCTTGAGCGTGATGATTAGATTGACAAAACACTGAAATGACAACGAATTTCGTTGATTAGGATGACAGAATTTCAATTTTTAGGTAAACTATAAATGCAATGGGAATCATGTAATGTCATCCTTTACTTACCCACGACATGCATTTTTAGTTTACCTAAAAATTGAAATTCTGTCATCCTTTACTTACCCACGTCATTTCAAATCTGTAATACTTTCTTTCTTCTGTGGAACATAAAGATATTTTGAAGAATATTGGTAACCAAACAGTTTTATTTACCTTTGACTTCTGTCAAGAATTTCTCAAAATATCTTCTTTTTTGTTTAACCAAAGAAAGCAATTTGAAAACCACTCAAAATTATTCTGTCAACATTCTGCCATCATTTACTCACCTTATTTATTTATTTTATTTTTGCACAAAGATTTGAAAAATGCCATCTTTTATATTCCACAGAGCAACGTCAGGGTGAGTAAATGACGACAGAATTTTAATTTTTGCATGAATTATCCCTTTATTATAACAATGCACTCATTTAAGCATCATGCTGCTGTCCATGGTGCTGAAAGCTGCTTCTTGTCAAAAGAGCTTTCTTTCATACAGACATAGTCATGCGTCATGTGCTCTTGATGTTAAAATAGTTTGCTACACCAACAATAAACACACAAAGCTAGATATAACCTAACTGTGTTACTCTTTTTGCAGTAGCAACACTGCAGAGTGACCCCTCAAAGAGACACAATAAAAAAACAATAAAAAATTTAAAACATAATAAAAAAAACTAAAAGCCAGACAAGTAAATAATCTGTACTTGTATTTACTCATACATACATGTTATTTTCTCTTGAATGGATAATGTGACTATTTATTAATTAATTTAATCCACAAGAGTTTATTTCTTGTTTAATTTTCCTATTTTTGTCGAAAGATTAGTCCTAATTGTGACAGGGTTACCAGTCACTGTCTCACTCTCTGCAAATGAAATAATTCAATCTGCAGGTTTTGTCCTCCTTGTGGAAAGGAACGGGGTATTTTAGATGTGTGCTCTTTGTGTTACCTTTAACACAGGGCTGAGCCATTTCTCTCTAAGCTCCAATCACCATTGTACGACTGTTCATTCCTCTGAATTCGGTTTGGGGCAATCATTCAACAGTAATAAGATCAGAGCCCTTGCTTGCATGCATCATTCTCAGCCTCAAAGGCTGGAGGAAATTGTCTTACCCCCTCTTTGCTTCAAACCTTTGCAAGTGGAAAATGTGACAGTTTCGACCATAGTGTGTTTGCCATTAGCGGCGTTCCAGAGGCATATATCTTATTTCTTATGGGAAAGGTAATATCGTGGAACCAGGCGTCCAGGAAAGGCCATTGAACAGCAGGTTACTGCTTCCCCTGCCAATGACCGAATCAGCTAATTGTCACTGACATTTTCCATGTGTTGTTTAAATCAGAACTGTTTTGATCCATCGATCGCTAATGTTTGCTCACCAAAGGGGGACGCGAGTTAGAAATGTCACCCGTTTGGTCATCAGCCCAGAGTCTTGGTTGAGCCTTTCTTTGGAACCTGGTAATTGTCACCCAGTCTGTATTGGCAGTAGTCAGCAGGAAACTCAGCAGGCAGTGATATTTACAGATATTCCTGTCCAGAGACCTGCCAGCATACACCCTCATTTTAGCCCCACAGTGTAGTTTGCAGGCAGCGGGAAAAACAACCACAGCATATTTTCTCTTCAATTAGAGATTATTCCGATTTTTGCTAAAATAAGACTTTTTTGCTTTTCCAAAAAAACTATAAAGTAAACCCGATTAGCATAAGTCAAAACAAACCTTTTTGTCTGGAGATAAAAGACACAAAAATGACAAAAAATAAATAAATAAAAGGAAACTTCAGGCGTTTCAACTGATAACACTTTAGTGCAATTGTAAATGGTTTGCGGGCAGCGAGGGTGGTTTGGCTTTTTGATGGATAGTTTAATGACACTTACAACAACACACAGGATCCTTTATCTCAGAACGTCATCTTGAAAATTGCCAGTAATTTATCTAGTCTGGCTTGTCTCTCTACGAGACGGCTGAACACTTCACTGTAAAATATTATTAGGGTGTCATAAAGCTTTCCTCATATATTACAAATGAGCCACCCATGCAGTTGATATTAAAAACTGTTTTAGGTCAGTTCAATTACAATACTGTTTTCTCCGGTGATTAGTAGTCTATTTATCAGTATTCCTTATCTTATAGTAATTTAATGGTTATCATTGATATTTGAAGTGCAGGAGTTTGATCAAGACTGAGTAGATGATCATTAACTGGGCCGGCTGCTCCGACTGGCATTTGGTAATTTCCTCTGACTGGCAGAATTCCCAGATTTATTCGGTTGTGTCTTCAACACTGTGGGATATTTCATATTTTTGATGTTCGTGCACAAGACAGCACATGTGACTCCTATTTCATTTTTATCTGTGTATGTTTTTTTTTTTGGTGGTTGATTGGTTGGTTGGTTTGGTAACACTTTACAATAAGGTTTCATTTCTTAACGTTACATAAGTTAACACAAACTAATAATTAAAGGAATAGTTCACCCAAAAAATGACAATTTAAATTTTACTCATCCCCAAGCCATCTAGGATGAGTTTGTTTCTTCATCAGAGCAGATTTGGAGAAATACATCACTTGCTCACCAATGGATCCTCTGCAGTGAATGGGTGCCGTCAGAATTCAAAGTCCAAACAGCTGATAAAAACATCACAATAATCCACAAGTAATCCAGACAACTCCAGTCTACCAATTAACATCTTGTGACAGGAAAAGCTGCATGTACCATCCATCATTAAGGTATTTTTAACCTCAAATCATTGCTTCCGGCTAAAATAACATCTTCTATCCATTTTTCTCCATTGAAAAAGTGCAGTTCTAAACCAATATGTTGGTGGATTTTGATGTGAGAGGACAACAGTGATTGAGACTTTGCCACCGGAGGAAGTGTTTTTATGGATTATGGGCTTGTATTTTGGCCAGAAGCAATGGTTTAAAGTTAAAATCCTTAATGATGGATTTGTTTATCACAAACATGCAGCAAGTGATGCAAGGGATGTAATGCTAAATGTATCCTAATCTGTTTCGATAAAGAAACTCATCTACATCTTGGTTGGCCTGAGGGTGAGTACATTTTCAGCAAATTTTCCTTTATGGGTGAACTATTTCTTTAACAATGCGTAATAACACTAACAAAGGTTAATGAATGCTGTAAAAATCTATTGCTCATTGTTAGTTCATGTTAGTTCACGCATTAATTAATGTTAACAAATGAGACCTTACCTTAAAATATTACTGGTCATTTAGTAACATGAAAATACATTCTTATAGCAAGATCACTGATTATCACTGTTTAAAAAGCAGAATATGTCACCTTTCAGCACACTGTGTTACATTAATATGAAGAAATGATAATGTGCAGTGCATATGTAATTATATAATGCATAATTAATATGCAGTTCAAATTGATTATCTTTTTTCCCCTCTGCACGCCAACATTGTGTCTTTAAAATCTTCATCTCGAGGTTTAATTTATACTTTTACATTCTCCGAAAAATGGTAATCGCTAGGCAGGTGTAATGAACATTTCGACACCTTTTTTATAGCCTCCCTTATTTGATAGCCTCCTTTTTAGCGTTCTCATGATCATTTATAGCATCTGCTTCTCTGACACTCTGTGGAAACCAGGCGCTTCCAGGCCCAAACTAAAGTGTCATCCACTGTGGGCTCTGACTAAATTGAATCCAAACAAAATGGCAGAGAAATGAGAATCGCCCCTCATTGATGTCATCTATCACAGAACCACAGTCAGCCAGACTGGAAATGACTTTTCTAATGATATGTGCCTGGCCCTGTGCAAATAAAACTAACCGGGTTGTCTTTGGAGGCTGGGGTCATGGATAATGATTAGAAGCTGTCATCACATTAAGGCTGAATTTGCAGATGGTGTGAGCATATTTGCACATCTTCTGTTCTTTATACAGCGTGCGTTTGCGTTTGCTGCTTTGTGCATTTTCTTGAGGTTCTCCTACTTCGGATTTTTTAGGAGGAGGAAAGCAAGCAAATATAGCTGAAATACTGTTCTTAAAGGGCCAGTCACCCAAAAATGAAAATTCAGTCATCAATTACTCCTGCTCATGAAAACCTTTTCCAAGTCGATTTTCTGTCTACCGTCGATTTTCTGTCTACCATGTCCAAGACGCTCTTTTCCATACAGTCAAAGTGGAGCAGAGTTTGGAACCAGGATGTAAAAATAATTTGAAAGTAAAAGGAACACATTGTAAACTATAAGCATGGCTTAGGGTGAGTAAATGATTACAAAATTAATATTTTGTTGTGTGAACTATCCCTTTTATCCCCTCCATCTAATGAAATGCAGTAATATATTTCCCTTGCATTGTCTAATAGTTAATTGTGTTTTATTAATGGTTAATGAACCATCATTATTGTTGCTGAGCGTTCATAGTCCAGCATCCATATTTAATATAAATTGATTACGTGTTATGTTTGAATGGCAGTCGCAAACAGGATCTCTGAGCTAGTCTGCTGTATTCTTCCCTTCTAGAAACAGAAGCACAATCTCCTTGTGATTCACATTCAGGCAGGCTGCAAATAGAAACTGCACTGCAAACAGTTTGTGTTCAATGGATTTTGACTGGATTTTTTCCTTAGGTTGTGATGTGCAATCAGACTGCAGAAGGCCTTGCAGAAACAATAGCTGATGAATACTAAGAAGGAAGCACATACAACCAAACAACGATAAGATAATTAATTATCTTGAAAATAAATTTTTAAAGAAATATTCTAGGTTTATTGACATTCCATGGTCAAATCGGAAATTTATCATCCATCAGTTTTTAAAAATAAACAAAACTGTGTTTATATCAATGATCTTACAGTGAAAGTATATGGGGTGAACACAGTAGTTTACTGCAAATCTGTTTGATTGACTCTTCAAAGAAGCATAAGGTGGAGATCCGCCAAAAAAATGCATGAATATTTGAAGCAAGGTATTAATAAATATATTGTCTATTGTTCCATGAAAATTGTTGTTGATTTATAAAAGGACATTCACTAACAGGTATAATATTTGGACTAATGGAAACATAATATTTTTATATTATTATTTATATAACAATAAAGGTTAACTTTAGGTCTTATATTATCTATATAAACCTATTTCTGCCACTTAAAGTTTTTTTTAATATTATATATAATTTAGATTTTTTTATTTCCTAATTATGACTATTTTTTGGCTTTATTATTTACCAAAGCATTTTTTTTTCTTACCTGGCAGTAAGAAATCCATATCTTCTATAGTTATTTTACCTTTTTGAGCTTTGAGATGCTTTCTTATAATGATTTTGGATTTCTGTTATCAAAAAAGGTTAAATCTGGCAGCCGCCCTGCAGTTGAGGTTCCTGTGTACATACACTTAATGGCACATTACAAAGTCTACATGAATGTGCCTTTTAGTAGAATATGCTCCTTTGATGCGACTTCCTTTGCAAGACGTTTGCAGATAGAAAAACAAATTCACTGAATTCATCACCTAACTGAGTGTGCATATGTCCACTCGCAGGGGCTGTGGGATGTCCCATACAACGATGCACCAGAATGAACATTAAAAACATGCAAAAATACTAACAGCTTATATGTGAGACACCATTCCAACCTGGATTGCTGAGGTAAAATCTGTAGCATCAGTGGTGAGGTTGTGAAGTGCAGTCAGAAATACTACCTAATAACCATTGCCACACAAGATTTTATAGGCTAACTCTGTTCTCAGTAATTTGACAATATATCTCTTTTAAAGGCTTGTGCCCAGGTCCCAGTGCTATCTGAGAGCCACAGTGCTAAGTGTCTTTCCTAAAAGCTTTCAAATGCTCTTGCTCTGCTAGATTTAATCTCTTGTATTAGGCAAGTTGTCCGCGGTGATTCTGCAACTTTCAGTATTGCCTATGTAAATCATTGCTATTTGTGCCATTGACCCCAGCCACCAAGAGAAGCACTTGTCTGTGAAATAGGTTGACATGGCCCATTGATCACAATTATAGCAGGTGATTTGCTCCAGGCCTTGGTCAAAACAGTGCTCTGAAATGAGGGCTTGAGAGTGGAATCCATATTGCATCCAGGAGGTGATTAACATGGTGCAAATCCCCCAGCGGACTCTCCATGCACTAATGAGGGAGACGCGCAAACTTGCCTCAAGTCAAAGTAATCAGGCTGCTGTGTTGTGCTATTCCTTAATGGGAGGAAAATACATCTCATCATAGAGCAAATGTTGTATATATTATTTTTCAGACCCTGTTTTTTAGTGTTCACGGGTGCCACACATAGAGAACAGTCTCATTAGGTTGCAGAAGTGCATACTTTGGGTGAAGAACTGACACAGAGGTGTTCTACCATTAAAAAGCACTTTATTTCTCTCCCTTTGCTTACTTTTTAAACTTTTGACAGCCTGATTTTGTCCCACTAATCTGACATTACAGCGCAAAACCTGGCTCTTATTCACTAACCAGGTGTTAAATTAATTCTTAATAGTGAGTGTTTAAATTAAGTTATTGTGATTCTTTTAACAAAAAACACACCTCTTATGCAAATTAGGATTATTATAGATTGCGTCTTATTCACTGCTGTTTGTCTGCCGCAATTTGAGTTGTGCTATTTCCACCAAGGAGGCAGGTGGTAAATCAAAATGTATTCGAAGAGATCATGGTAGATCATGATAGCAGTTATCCATCAGAGATGATCGATTGAACGATGGCAGCATTCAAACCTGCCACATTTCCTTCTTAATATGCTGGTTTGGCATTGTGCTTTATTTGCATTTGGTAAAAAAAACTTGTTTACCCAAAAACTAAAATTTGCTTAAAATGTGCTTACCCTCAGGCAATCCAAGTTGTATGTTTTTTTTTTCTTCATTGAAAAAGATTTGGAAAAATTTTGCATTACATCACTTGCTGACCAATGGATCCTTTGCAGTGAATGGGTGCCGTCAGAATGAGAGTTCAAACAGCTGATAAAAACATCACAATAATCCACAAGACAACTCCAGTCCATCGATTAATGTCTTGTGAAGTGAAAAGTTTGCATGTTTGTAAGAAACAAATTCAGCCATTTCATTGCTTCTGACCAAAATACACGCCCATAATCCATAACGATGATTCCTCAAGTAAAAAAGTCCATCTTTTGTTGTCCAGTCATGTCAAAATCCAGCATATTATTTGTTCAGAACCGTTTTTGCTTGAAAACGGTGCTTGATCTGTGCATATTTCTCTCCTGATTCAAGCAAGAC
>NW_015505574.1:683965-697103 GCF_001515645.1 Sinocyclocheilus grahami
TGACCCCAGCCACCAAGAGAAGCACTTGTCTGTGAAATAGGTTGACATGGCCCATTGATCACAATTATAGCAGGTGATTTGCTCCAGGCCTTGGTCAAAACAGTGCTCTGAAATGAGGGCTTGAGAGTGGAATCCATATTGCATCCAGGAGGTGATTAACATGGTGCAAATCCCCCAGCGGACTCTCCATGCACTAATGAGGGAGACGCGCAAACTTGCCTCAAGTCAAAGTAATCAGGCTGCTGTGTTGTGCTATTCCTTAATGGGAGGAAAATACATCTCATCATAGAGCAAATGTTGTATATATTATTTTTCAGACCCTGTTTTTTAGTGTTCACGGGTGCCACACATAGAGAACAGTCTCATTAGGTTGCAGAAGTGCATACTTTGGGTGAAGAACTGACACAGAGGTGTTCTACCATTAAAAAGCACTTTATTTCTCTCCCTTTGCTTACTTTTTAAACTTTTGACAGCCTGATTTTGTCCCACTAATCTGACATTACAGCGCAAAACCTGGCTCTTATTCACTAACCAGGTGTTAAATTAATTCTTAATAGTGAGTGTTTAAATTAAGTTATTGTGATTCTTTTAACAAAAAACACACCTCTTATGCAAATTAGGATTATTATAGATTGCGTCTTATTCACTGCTGTTTGTCTGCCGCAATTTGAGTTGTGCTATTTCCACCAAGGAGGCAGGTGGTAAATCAAAATGTATTCGAAGAGATCATGGTAGATCATGATAGCAGTTATCCATCAGAGATGATCGATTGAACGATGGCAGCATTCAAACCTGCCACATTTCCTTCTTAATATGCTGGTTTGGCATTGTGCTTTATTTGCATTTGGTAAAAAAAACTTGTTTACCCAAAAACTAAAATTTGCTTAAAATGTGCTTACCCTCAGGCAATCCAAGTTGTATGTTTTTTTTTTCTTCATTGAAAAAGATTTGGAAAAATTTTGCATTACATCACTTGCTGACCAATGGATCCTTTGCAGTGAATGGGTGCCGTCAGAATGAGAGTTCAAACAGCTGATAAAAACATCACAATAATCCACAAGACAACTCCAGTCCATCGATTAATGTCTTGTGAAGTGAAAAGTTTGCATGTTTGTAAGAAACAAATTCAGCCATTTCATTGCTTCTGACCAAAATACACGCCCATAATCCATAACGATGATTCCTCAAGTAAAAAAGTCCATCTTTTGTTGTCCAGTCATGTCAAAATCCAGCATATTATTTGTTCAGAACCGTTTTTGCTTGAAAACGGTGCTTGATCTGTGCATATTTCTCTCCTGATTCAAGCAAGACGTTTTTCATTTTTGGTTGAACAATCCCTTTCAGACTCAAAGCCTGTCATTACAGTTTAAGTGACAAGGAATGTCAGTGTTTGACAACAGAGAACTAAAAGTGAGCATGGATACTTATTATGAGGAGGGCTTTCTTCAGAAAAGAGGGTCTGAAATCTCGAAATATCAAAACATCTATGGCAGTTATCGGCAGCCACATGCAGAGCTGAGCGACATTAATGGCTGGCTTTGCAGTCTGTAGGCTCAGTAATATTTCTTTCTTCCTGACCAAACAGAACAGCAATATTTGGCCTTTTACTGTCACAAACACCCTGGCACAAAGTCTGAAAGAGATCAGCAATGCACTAAAGGGCATGCATAATTCATAAGTAAAGGAGAAATTTTAGAGTTCTCAGAGGTTTAGCAGGATTCATTATTGATGGGAGGATCTGGCTTTGTCTCCTCTTCATAGTCAGTGCTCATTTACTTTCAACTGAGCAGACACGCTACTGTTATCCCTTTCAATATCAGCTCTCAATTACTGTTCTGACCAGGATTTGGGCCTGGATTTAAACTGAAAGGCATATGATAACTAGAGAAGGAAGAGAGAGTAAAAAATAGCTGGCCGCTTCTGTATTATAAAAACATGTCAGACACAGAGCTCCAAGAAAGCATAAGATGAAGCACATGATATTAAAACCAAGTAAATAAAGGGAACAATTTGCTGATACTGACAAAAATCATTGTACTGTAGAGTTATTTGATATAAAGGGTTGGGATGCACAATATATCAGTACCATGTCAGTATATGAAAGTATCGGATATCAGCTTTGAATTTGATTGGTTGACTGGAAAACTGCTTGTCTGTGTTTGCATGTTTCAGACAGACTGTCGAAGTATTAGTGGTGTGGCACTATTAAAAAAATGTTTTTGTTAACTGAAATACTTTTACGATACCAAAACAATATTTAATGGCATCTACTATGCTATCAAACACACTTCTTGATTTAATTGTTATATTCAAATAACTATATCAAGTAAATTAAAATATTGGCTTGCAGCTTTTGACTATTCCTCAATTATGTGAATATTGATTCAGGAATTAAATTAAACTGTCAATAACAAAGAAATAAATTAAAAGCACTGAGAGGGTTTCATTATTGCTGTTTGTTTGTTTAATATTAATAACATAATGCTTAGGCAGTATTTACAGTGGAAGGCCTAATGCAAAAACCGCGTATTATGACAGAAATCTTATTAAATCTTATTAAAATGACTGTGTTTACATTAAAGGAACAGTATAAATGTACTCACCCTCAGGCCGTTCAAGATGTAGATGAGTTTGTTTCTTCACTGGAACAGGTTTGGATAAATTTAGCATTATATTATCCTCTGCAGTGAATGGGTGCCGTGAGTATGAGAGTCCAAACAGCTGATAAAAACAGATCAGAAGTTACGGTTTAAAAGTTCAAATGCCTTGATGGATTTGTTTCTTACAAACACTTAGCTTTTCACTTCACAAAACATTAATTGATGGACTGGAGTTGTGTGGATTATACTTGCGGATTGTTGTGATGTTTTTATCAGCTGTTTGGACTCATTCTGACAGCACCTATTCACAGATCCATTGGTGAGCAAGTGATGTAATGCTTAATTTATTCAAAACTGTTCTGATAAAGAAACAAAGTCATCTCCATCTTGTATGAATACATTTTCAATTTTTGGGTGAACTATTCCTTTAATATGCCAAAACCAAGAAGCTGTTTTGACTTTCAGTGTTTAGCCACATTATGGCACTTTGCACACTTCAATAGTAAATTGTACTCTGCATTTTTTTTTTAGTTTTTTTTTTTACTTTAGATTTATTTTATTACTATTATTATTGGACATCTGGACATCTCCAGTCCAGACCGTAAGAATGACAAGCACTCGCCAATATATATGATTATTTGTAATTGTGCCACTCACAGCATATAGATACACGGGCAATTTGTCACAGACAGGAAGCAACATCTGCATTCTAATAATCTTTTGATCTCTTGGCCCTAACACATCCAATTTAAATGAAATTGCCAGGCATGTTCACAAATCAGAAGAGCTCAGGTGCCTTACAGCCAGCTCGACCTGTGTGTCTGCGTAGCGGTGCACTGCAGTCTGAGCAGCATGTGCTCTGCCTCATCACGAGGCAGCAGAAGCTCTTCAGAAGCCGTCTAATAAGACCTTAAGGGCTCTCCTGACACCTCCTGTGAAGGACGTAATGCCCCTCTGGGCATCACTGTACTGTAGTATCACATACTAATCATAACATCATTTCCTCCATGGATGGGGCAGTGAGTCATCATCTGTTCTAATGGCTGATACAGAACAAACAAACCACAAAAGTGTTCTGCTTCAGACAGCAGGAGGACAGCTCACTGCAGTAGTTTTATCAAAGGAGTGTTATGGCAACCATTAACTATGACTTTTGCGTGTTATCAGTAAATCACCCGCAGAAATGTCCATGCCCATCGGCGCTGTTTTGGAATTGTGCTCTCGCGCTAATTTGCCATGTTTAGTAAAACTGACCCTTAATGGTTAATTCTGCTTTGGATGAGTTTGGAACTATTTTCATTGCTGTCAGTATTTGTATGAAATGTAAGTTAATCATTATTAACTTAACTTATTAATAAGTAATATAATTTTTATTTATTTATTTTTATTTTGTGCATATGGCAGACTGTTTAGTATAGGGACCAGTTCTCACTATTAACTAGTTGCTTATTAGTATGTCTTTTATTAACATATTAGCTTGTTTATTAGTACTTATAAAGCACATATTCTCCATGACCATATTCTACATCCCTAATGCTACCCAATAGCTAAACTTAACAACTACCTTACTAACTATTAATAAGCAGCAAATTAGGAGTTTATTGAGGCAAAAGTCATAGTTAATGGTTTGTTAATAGCGAGAATTGGACCTTAAAATAAAGTG
Organism: Sinocyclocheilus grahami; assembly: GCF_001515645.1. NCBI lineage: Eukaryota > Metazoa > Chordata > Actinopteri > Cypriniformes > Cyprinidae > Sinocyclocheilus > Sinocyclocheilus grahami. The sequence continues at coordinate 688,229 of NW_015505574.1, forward strand.
TGACCGAAAGTTGTTGTAACAACAAAGTGCAAAAACTTGCTACAGTCAGTTCAGGAAGTAAAATTCACTTTTTTTTTCTTAATGGGGGAACCGATTTTTATAAGAACAACTTTAAAAACACAACTACTGTAAGCGATGAGGTTTTTAATTTATGGTATATGCTTTTGTTGAAGCTGTCAGTCCACATTATTTCAGCTATTTTTTTATTTTTATTTTATAATCGTTTAACAGCAGAATTCTTGGTCCAAAAACTACATTACCCATGATTCTGCAATGAAATCTCCACCTATCAGAGAACAGAAACAAAACAAGCAAACCATGCCAAAAGAACTCTTAAATCTCTCTCTTCACTCTCAAACATGCTTAAACATTTGTATTTATGTGCATATTTTGCAATGAACGTAAAATGTTGTTTTTATATGCACATCTAAAAAAAATGTTTCTGTCATTCGCAATGCTTCATGAGATTGTAGTTCATTCCTCTCTTAAAAGGCATTAAGTGCATAGTCTTATAATGTCATATTTTTATCACCACAGTGATAAAACTCATGGATTTGGATGGCAATTTACAAAATCACAGACTAACCCCTGTAAATGCTGAAAATATTACATCCCCATGAGAAATAATTACCGTCTAAATAAGGCTACAGTTTGTAATTCACCTCATAGGTGGTTGTTTTGATTAATATACTGCAGGTTATAACTCTTTAATTAATATTTTTTTAAATCCCTATGGTATTTTCTTTTGGAACCCAGGTAAAACCAGGTAAAAAAAATTATTTACAGGCAGAAATGTTTCTTATTGGCTTTCTTCCTGATTTGGCTAAAAAGCAACAGTCACTTACCTCACTTGATTTTTGCTGTTTACAGAGCCTAAAGCTGTCACAGAGACAAGTGTGATTTCTCAAAACATCTATTCTTGTGAAATCATGTAGTATGGATATTTTATGCGTGCTATTATATAATCGCTTACAGCACCTTTCATTTATCTCCATACGGTTATCACAGCCTACCACTGTATGAACTCAAGAAGCCAAGCACTTGTAAGTGTTGGCAGCTTGAAAGGTCAACTGTTACGTTCAGTTATGATGGCAGACTTTCTGCACCGTCCAAATTAAAAAACACATTGCATTAACATGCCTGCAACAAACACTTGGCCTACTACTGGCTTCTTATTCATCCAGATTTCATATCTGTTTAAAATGCATTATTTAACTGAACAGATATGCAGTTGATGCGTCTTTCGTGAGTGTAAAAAAAAATAAAGCAATATTCAGATTGTTGAATGGGTTTTTTATTGTGGCTGCCCCTGTGCAAATGAGGTCCACTGAGCAGTGACACCTTTGACAGCTCGACTAATTGAATGAATCAAAATGGGCCCAACTGCCACAACCTGCAAAATTTATGCCAGGATAGGCAGAATTACACGATTAGACATGAAAGTAAGACACATTATCCTCATTTTATCTCAACATCAACACTTACGTTCATCTTATTCTTAAGCATGTCTTGTCTCTGCTAAGGCTAAACTCTCTTTTCTGAGCAGCAGAGGAGATTAACGGACAGTGAGCAATTAACGTCAGATGTCTGACAGTATACCGTGGTACGAGGTTTGATGTTGGGCCAAAGCCCAGGTTGCTAACATTAGCATCCGCCCCGCTGAATGAACTCTGAGTATGCCAGGAAGCTGAACTGATGATATCTCACAGTATGAATGCTTCAGAGATATGCACGTGTCTACTGAGGCCATAGAGTCCATTTAAACAAGTAATAAGGGGAAAAACCTCAGGTTGTTTTGATTAATGTCGTTCCATGGCCACTACATTTGTTTCCCCTGACAGTGTGGGCATTCACTATTTGTCAGTCAGACCACAGACAGAGTGAAACGCAGCTAATGGAAACACCAGGGACTGACAATAATCTCTCTTGTCACCTTCAGCATTTACTGAAGGGACTTTTACTGACCAGATAGTCGTCAAATGTTAATTTCGAGGAACAGACTGCAATCCATTCACAAGCTATTAACATTTCACTCTTTTAGCCATTGTATAGTCTCACGTAGCCAGACCTTTGACAGCAGAAAGTCTGGTCCGGTAACACTTTATTTTAAGCACCAGTTCTGACTATTTATTCGTAGCTTATTAGCATACATATTACTAGCATATTGGTTGTTTATTGGTACTTGTTAGGCACATATTAATGCCTTATTCTGCATGACCATATTCTAGATCCCTTAAACTGATACAATACCTAAGCTTAACAACCACCTTACTAACTAATAATAAGAAGCAAAATAAGAGTTTATTGAGGGAAACTTTTTAGTAAATAGTGAATATGGGACCCTGGAGCACAAAACCAGTCTTAAGTCGCTTGGGTATGTTTTTAGCAAAGGCCAAAAAAAACACTGTATATGGGTCAAAATGATCAATTTTTCTTTTATGCCAAAAATCATTAGGATATTAAGTAAAGATCATGTTCCTTGAAGATATTTTGTAAATTTCTTACTGTAAATATATTCAAACTTTTGGACATTTGGACAACTTTAAAGGCGATTTTCTCAATATTTACATTTTTTTGCACCCTCAGATTCCAGATTTTCAAATAGTTGTATCTCAGCCAAATATTGTCCTATCCAAACAAATTATAAAAAAAATTGACCCATATGTCTGGTTTTGTGGTCCAGGGTCACATATGTGTTTCCTAATCTGAAGTGTTTACGAATTTCCCACTTGCATGTAGGCTGTTCAAACGACATGCAAGTGACCAAAAGGCCTACAATCATTAACTAATACAATAAACAAATGTTACTTGAAATAAAGCTGAAATATAACAAAATTTTAATATAAGATGCAAAACTTTAAAAACTAAAGAAAAATTAGAAATGTTGTTTTGGAAACTACATGAAGTAAGTTTAAGTTATAGCACTAAAACGAACAAACAAACAAAAAACAAACAAATAAACTAAAAAAACAACAAATTAAACCTAAATGATAATATTTAAAACAAACAACAAACAAATAAATAAAACAGAAAACAAAATGAGTAAAATTTTAATTAAAATTGAAATAAAAATAAAAAAAGATTTTAGCATGATAATAAATTGCATAAATACAGAAAACACAGAAAGCATTATCGGAACTGTATGGAGAATTTGTTCTTCAAAAAGTAATAAGCTCAGATCATTTCACACACAAAAAACGCAATATGCGGTTCTCATATCAGGTTTACTTGCTTCTGTGTGCCTTTTTGCAATGTATTATTGTGCCAAAACTTACATCAATAATACAATATTTTTCCAAACATATAAAGTCATAAACCTTGCAAACACTTCTCATATTCAATGATTTGCTTTCATAATATCAAACATGATATTGTCGGTAGACATATAAAAACCTGTGAACCCTGACTCCCAAAAATTGTGTTTTAGTCATGACTGACACTTATGATTTTTGCAATTTCTTTGCATTGTCCGAGGCTGAAAGCAATCATTGTATAACTAATTATTGACAAATTGTTTTGCATTTTAAGTAACAGTGACATCACAATACACTGTAGGTACTTTGTTTCAAAACTGCAAGCATTCGACAAGTTGAGGTTTTGGGGGTTCAGAAAATGTCTTGAGATGAATGGACAGAGGGGGGAGTGTGTGTGTGTGTGTGGGGGGGGGGGGGGGTATGAGATACTTAAAAACAGAAATGGGAAGTTTGTGTTTTTTGTTTTCAGTAAAGAATTTTTCAATAAAAATGTCCGATATCTGTGAAGACTATATTGCCTAAATTGACCATTTGAAGTGGCACTATGCTTTTCTTGACGTGGTCATGAATTAAATTTTTTATTATTTCATAACATTCCATCAATTTTAAATCAAAATTGGTCATAGTTTAGAAATAAATAGCCATTTTCTACCATATTTAAACACTTTTAAGGAGCATGTCTCCTTTAAAACGTCAGTGTAAAAGCTCACTGCTGTGATTAAAATGTTTGCATATGAAATAAGTATTATCCGTGTTGAACCTTTAAAATGATTATATTTGCTGTGATTAAAGGATAACTTGGCAAATTTTCTTGCTTGTATTGTTGAAATGTTAGTAGTTCTTCAGATTAATAAAATGTTTTGCACACTGATAATAGATCTTTTAAGAACTGTTCAAGGTTCTTTGGAGAACCCCAAATGGTTCTTTTTGGCATCACTGCAAAAAAAAAAAAGTTATTTTTTAAAGGGATAGTTCACCCAAAATAAGATATTATAAAGAACATTGACGGTAGACCTTGACTTGCATGGTATTTTTATTTATTTATTTTTCCATACTATGCAAAGTCAGTGCCTACCGTCATTTGTTTGGTTACCAACATTCTTCAAAATGTCATCTTTTGTGCTCAACAGAAGAAAACATTCATACAGGTTTGGAACAGCCTAAGGGTGATGAAACGATGAAATCATTTTAATTTCTGGTTGAACTGTCTAAAGCTCTTGAAAGCAATGTATATCAGATTAGATACAATTGTCTATCAAATGTTCCATTGTGAAACATATTATAAAAATATCAAATGTGGTATTTGGAGGAATATAAGCTTTTAACTGGGTTTCCCCCGAAATGATCTTGACTGAGGTGCAAGTTTCTGATCACCCAATCTGTGCTAATGACATGCAAATGTGAACAGTCATGTGTTGATGCATTTATCTGTTTAGCAAGTTTAGAATGATCATTTTTGCAGCTTAGTTTCAAGAAATTACTTTTTTTTCCCACTGTGGAGGAAGTTTTAAGCTCTGAAAGTTGCAGTTTATTTTCACAGCATCAAGCTCTTTTATCGTGAAAGATCAAGGAAAATTGGATTTCTCATGATATGACCCCTTTAACAACACTGAGAGAAGAGAGAGGGAGACAGAACAAAATAGTGACAGATTCTGTGGCACGGAAGAACGCATCCCACTTCCGGCATCTGCATCCTAGTCAGTGACTAACAAAAACTGCTAGAGAGTGAAGAGTGACAGGTTCACGTGCGAATATGAATAGCTTTGATTTGTCATCCACACTCCAAGAAGAAAAAGAAAACGTTTTTAATTAGCATAAATACAGCAATAATCTCGATCCGTTTGAAAATTGCATGCTGTTTAGTGCGTTCATTTATCTCATCCTTATAAGTTTCAGCAGTAAACACATTATTATTATTATTATATTTTCAGTTGCTTCCTTTCGACTTGAAATCATCCTGGTAAAATAAAGCAGATAAGTGCACACTTCAGCTGGGTCTCATAAAAAGTGAATTGCCCAGGGCTTTTCTCAGGAGCCTCAAACTGCTGGCGCTATAGGAAATAATAATGAAATATATGAGAAGTCTGTAATTTTATTTTAGCAGGTTAGACTCTTCTCTTATCAGTCAATAGATGGCAGGCCTTATTTTCCGAGGGTATGGCTATGTACCAAGTGTCTAGTTGTTCTGATGAAGTGAGGCCCTAGGGCATCATGGGAGGGAGAGTTTAGGACTGGTCTGAGCCTTTGATAAACTACATCTATCCTGAGGCTGGAGGTGAGGTCTGTGTTCAGCCTGTAGACTTTGCAATATGAGAGAAAACTGATGATTAGAGTGTGCTCTTAATTGCTTCCGGTGTTCACGAGTGACTCGTTTCATTTTAAAAGTTTAGCATAAACAGTCATCACTCAGTAGTGTTCCATTTTGTACTAAATACTTAAATGCAGCTGTTTATCTTTCTATTTTGAATTAGTGTACACAGTTTTTAGTTGTATTAATTGTATTTAGTGTAAATATATTTTGCACCCAATGTTAAATTTGATCAATTTGGGTGCTGAGGTCCTCCTTAAGATTCGTAAGTGGTAATTATAACTTGATTCAAGTGATTCATTCAAGGGATTTATTCAAAATAGATGCCCTGGGCAATTACTTTTCTCTTAACCTACTGGCAAAATAAGCTTTTAAACCCTACTGCAGAAGAATGAAGAGCAACAGATGTGCATTATAGGTATATAACTGATGATGTGTCTCTGTATTTTAGCTTGATTTTCATTCTTGTGCTGCCACAGAAAGCAACATCCTACTTCCTGCCGGGCTTTGGCAACAGTGCACAAAATGCATATAATGTACATAAAACTGTACAGTCCACATACACAATTAAAACTCAGTAATGATCAGCAGTAATTCGTTTTCACCATGATTTATTAAATTGTCATGTCCACCAAAATTCTACATTTCCCAGTGGTAATTATAGATAATGTGGAATTATGTCCATGTCCATTAATCTCATAAATATAATTATTCTGACATCACTTGAAGGCAGCATAAGATTTTCATCAGTTTTGTGCAGAATATATAGGCCTCAGCTGGATTTCCTGTTTTAGTGGAACATCATTAGCTCATAAATTGTAGTTCACTCAAAAATAAGAATTCTGTCATCATTTACTCACCTCACATTCATTCATGTTGTTCCAAACCTGTATTACTTTCTTTATTCTGTAGAACACAAAATAGTATATATTTTTTAAGTATGTTGGTAACCAAACCTTTTCGTTTCCAATTGACTTCAATTGTATTTTTCTGTCCATATAATGGAAGTCAATGGGAACCTAAATGGTTTGGCTATCAACATATCTTATTTTAAGTTCCACTGATCAAAAAAGAAAGTTTGGAACCTCATTTGAGTAAATGATGAAATAATTCTTTACTATGCCTTTAATCTTCCCAAAAGTTCAGTTTTTCAAGTAGCATGTAAAAAAAGTTTAAAGACCTGACAACATTAATTACATGCAACTTCCTGATCTGCTTCCTCAGTTTATCACAGACAAAAAGGCACAAATTAGCTTTAAGTTTCATTATAGATTCCTAGTGTACTGAGTACCTTGTAATTATCATGTTCACTAATCACTTTTTGATTATCTCATGCTGACATTAATTTGAATCTCAACAACATGCAACAAATAATCCACTCTGCTAAATTATTCAGTTCATGTAGGAATAATTATTTGGCACTCAAATGGCATTCATGTGGTAGTTCGTTTAGCAGGGATTGATCTGCCATCTGAGTCCTGTTTTGCTGTAATACAGATGCAAACACACTACAGGTGCTGGATGGGACACACACATAATGCTATGCTGATGGAGAAGAGATAGAAGTCTTAATGCAGAGCGTAGATGCATTTTTCAATCTAATCTCTGTCCTGGCCCAGTGGGCTCAGAGAAGCCAAAGGCCGTTTTATGGATATACATAATGTAAATGCATGAGGAAAGCATGCATCAGCAAACAGATCCCAATATTGTCTGTGTGATAAAGCCCCCAGAGCCTGAACACTGACTTTGCTGCCTCCTAGAATATGATTTTGGCTATTTACATTCATTCAGTTATGAAAACTATGCAAAGACAAGGGGGTAAAGGCTGCCCCTATAATTTATGTTTCACTTGGAGCAGTGTGCCTTTGTCTTGTGAAGGACTGCTTTTGCTCTGCAAACTGAAACTCGATGTTTCCCAAATGGGGTTTGTGAGTTGATTAAAAACTAATAATTAATTAAATTGAATGTAAAACTAATACAAATTAATGGGGCTGCACCAGGGCCGGAGTGGGACTCATTTTCAGCCCTGGAGTTTCCCTTCAGGAACTCGAGCTGCGTCGAGATTCGCTTTGGGAACGCCCCTGCGTGACCGCGTTCTGAAGCACGTGTCAAATCAGCCCAATGGAGTAGCGAGACATTGCGAGCGGGGTGACGTAAGCACCAGAAAGTATAAAAGCGCATCCGGCAGAGCGCAATACAGCTTTTGCTCTTCAGTAGCGCTCTGTGTATGTGTCTGTCTGTTTACTGTTGTCTGTCAGCACATCATGAAAAAAAACAATATCATGAAAAAGTCTATGGCGAGCGAACGTTCTCCCTGTCCACGATATCTGGCGGCGGGGGATACACACGATTTGTGTGTCGTTTGTTTAGGAGCGGAGCATGCACGGTCAGCTCTCGAGGGGGCTGATTGTCATGACTGCGAGCTGCTCTCGCTGCGCACGCTCCGCTCCGCTCTCGCCTGGCCATGTTTGATGAGAGCGGCCAGGCTCGCGATCCCGCTGTCATGGGTGTCGCAAGTGGATTTAGCGGAGGGATCCGAGACGGTCCGCGGCTCTCTCTCAGGGTTCGGAAGCCCGCGCTGCGGTTCCTTCCCCCCGGAGAGAGAGCCAGGCACTTCATCTATCTTCCTCCGAGGAGGTAGCGGTGATGAGTGTCGAGACAGAGGAGACTGTGCAAATCATAATATATTAGTAATATATCACATCTTCTAGTTTGTTGCTGCCGTGTGGTTTGAGTTTGAGCTCCGTCAAGTTAATTCTTTGTCGTCTAATTTTTATCTTAAAATCAATTTTATACACCATCCTTTTTCAGTTTTATAACGTGTGAATATATCCCCTATCGTATTCTACAACAAAAACAATCAGAGCGCTTTGTTAGCACTAGTTCTATTTTTGACTTCCGAGTCCGCTATTAGCATATAGCCCGCTAGCATCGCCAGCGTGGTTGCCGCTAATCTCGCTTACACTAATACTCTATTCACACACATTACCATTGTTTTACTCACTGTTACTTGCTTTAATGGCGGATGTGTGTCTACCTTTGAGTGCAGGTGAGGACACGTTCGAGATGCATTCGGTGCAGCTCGAGCTGGAGGCCGTGGAGAAGCAGATCCGGGACCTGATGGCAAAGCAGACCCAGCTGAGAGCGCGGAGAACCGCGCTGGAAACATCCCAGGCTGACGCTCACAAGTCCGAGGTAAGTATACAGCGCGCTGCTAACTCTCCCACCACCTCTACTCCGTGTGTTTCTCTGCACAGGCCCGGTGCACCCAGGACGCGATCTTCCCAGATGTCCTTCACTCCGGCGCCGGGAC
>NW_015505574.1:697125-734148 GCF_001515645.1 Sinocyclocheilus grahami
GGGGCTGCTGAGCGGGAGCAGCCCCAGCCGTCAGGCTCCTCATATCGCCAGTCACAAAAACAGAGCGTTGCAACCTGCACCCCTCCGCAAAAAGAACGGGGGTCAGGGCGACGCTCTCAGTCGGGGTCTTCTAGACCGAAGACGGATCTGCGGACCGTTATTTTGTCGAAGAGGACCTCAACTAAGCGGTCTTGACGCCAACATCGTCAGGCCCCTGAGAGCAGCCCCACCTGGGGAGGAAAGGATAACACCTCAGTAAACGGTGCCCGATCCTCCTCAGTGCCCTCACGGAGAGTCACTGATACCCCTGCCACCCTCTGTGCTTCAGGGCTCAGTGAGCTCCAACGAGCTGCTCCTCATACCGCCAGTCACAAAAACAGAGCGTTGCAACCTGCACCCCTCCGCAAAAAGAACGGGGGTCAGGGCGACGCTCTCAGTCGGGGTCTTCTAGACCGAAGACGGATCTGCGGACCGTTATTTTGTCGAAGAGGACCTCAACTAAGCGGTCTTGACGCCAACATCGTCAGGCCCCTGAGAGCAGCCCCACCTGGGGAGGAAAGGATAACACCTCAGTAAACGGTGTCCTGCAGATTGTAGAGAAAGGTTACATAATCCAGTTCGGTTCTCGTCCACCTCGTTTCAACGGGGTCATCCCCACACTAGTGTGCCCCGAGCAGGCTCTGGTAATGGAATAAGAAGTAGATACTCTCTTGAGGAAGGGGGCCATAGAACGTGTTCCGCCTCTCGAGAGATCGTCCGGGTTCTACAGCCTTTGCTTCATCGTTCCAAAGAAGAATGGGGGATTGCGTCCGATCTTAGATCTCCATCTTCTGAACCGTGCTATCAAACGGCTTCGGTTCAAGATGCTCACTATCAAGCAGATAGTATCTCAAATCCAGTCCGAGGACTGGTTTGTTACAATAGATATAAAAGATGCTTATTTCCATGTTTCCATCCTCCCTCAACACTGGAAGTTCCTGAGGTTTGCTTTCGGGTGCGAAGCATACCAATATCGAGTTCTTCCCTTCGGCCTGTCACTCTCACCCCGCACTTTCACGAAGTGTGTGGATGCTGCTCTGGCTCCTCTGCAACTCCAGGGCATCCGCATAGTCAATTACATCGACGATTGGTTAATACTAGCTCAATCGGAGCAGATGGCGGCTCGGCATTGAGATGTCGTCCTCGCCCATATGAGAGAGCTGGGGTTAAGACTAAACGCCAAGAAGAGTGTTCGTTCTCCAGTACAGAGAACCACTTATTTAGGCGTGGTGTGGGACTCAACCTCGATGCAGTCACATTTGTCTCCTGCTCAAATCGAGTCAATCCTCACGACAGTCAGGAGAGTAAGAGAAGGCCAGTCACTCACTGTCAAAAAGTTTCAAAGGCTGTTGGTCCTGATGGCAGCAGTGTCCAACGTTATACCTTTTGGCCTGCTGTACATGAGACCTTTGCAGTTGTGGCTCAGACCCAGGGGAATCCGCTGCGTATGATCAAGGTCAAGCGGCGATGCTTACGTGCCTTAGACATGTGTAAGAAATGTTGATTCCTGGTTCAATGTCCGATGTTAGGGGCTCCTTGTCGTTGTGTAATGCTACCGACGGATGCCTCTCTCACGGGTTGGGGAGTGGTCATGAGTGGCCGCTCTGCCCAGGGTCTGTGGGAAGGCCATCATCTCTTTTGGCACATCAACTACCTGGAAATGCTGGCCGTGTTTCGAGCTCTGACACACTTCCTTCCAGACCTAAGGGGGCATCATGTGCTTGTCCGCACAGACAACACATCGGTGGTCTCCTACATCAATCGGCAGGGGGGGTCTGCGTTCACGCCCCTTGTACAAGCTCTGCTCCCGGGAGTTCTGGAGAGGGTACGCCAGGATGGGGTCAGTCTGTTGCTAGTAGCCCCGTTCTGGCCGGCCCGAGTATGGTTCTCGGACTTGGTGTCCCTCCTCGACGGCTCTCCGCTGGAGATTCCAATCAGGAGGGACCTCCTCTCTCAGGGGGGGGCGCCATTCATCGGGGATCTCCAAGCACTTTCTGTTTCGTGCCTGGAATTTGCTCCAGGCATGGTTAGGGCATTCCTTTACCAGAGGGCCGGGTATATCCCTAAGGTGCCTACTTCTTCACCAGGGCCCATAGTACTTCAGGCATTCTGTCCTCCTCCGTTCCAGGAAGTAGGCCAAGAAAGGCTTAATCTGCTCTGTCCAGTTCGAGCACTGGACACTTACGCACACAGAGCTGCCCCGTGGCATAAGGCAGATCAGCTGTTTGTTTGTTTTGGTCCGCCAAGGAAAGGATCTCCGGCGACCAAGCAGACCATGAGTAGGTGGGTGGTCAAGGCCATCTCACTAGCTTACAAGTCCTCTGGCCTCCCGTCTCCTATGGGGGTCAGAGCGCACTCGACCAGGAGTATGGCTGCCTCCAAAGCTTTCAACTTGGGTGTTGCCTTGCAGGACATTTGTGTTGCGGCGGGCTGGTCCTCTCCGCACACTTTTGTCGTAGAAAATAGGTGTTTGTTCTTTAAGACATAATGTATGTCTGCCTGCAGTCAAATAGTTCTCAGAAATAATCACAATTGTTTTGCTTAACCTATTCATGTGCAATTATTCTAAAAATAATTTTAATGTCATACATAAAATGTCATCGGCCTGAGTAAATTGTACTAATATAGAATTTAGATTTTACAAGTGTAGTAAGTTAGGAGGTGAAAATACTGTGAAAATACTTTGAAAGCGTAACAACTGAAGGTCTATGAAACGTCAGTCAATAAAGCATTTTAAACAATGGCATTTAAAGTTTTGAACTAAAAAAATCATTGCAACCATATAGCCTTTGAATGAATGAAAATGCATATTTTTCAATTAAAGAAAACGTAGAGAGTGTGGGCTGCTTCTGGTGTTTGGATTTGTAGCCTACTTCAATAATGAGGTCCAAGAATACACTAGAAGTAAATTTTTTTATGTATGTTTTTCTCTTTTTTTACTGGCCTTTTTAAGTGCCACCTTTGCGCTTTCTATTATCCATTTTTCATCTATTATTTTTTGCTCGCATATCTCCAACAACTGAGTTTTTTTTGTTTGTTTTTTTTTAGCAAGGTGCCACTGTCAGGGGAGTCAAAAGACAATTACGTCATCATTAGGGTTGTCAATTAGCTTCAGAAATGGAAAATAAGGGACAATTGTGATTCTTTATCTTTTATTCTTGTAGAAAATAGGTGTTTGTTCTTTAAGACATAATGTATGTCTGCCTGCAGTCAAATAGTTCTCAGAAATAATCACAATTGTTTTGCTTAACCTATTCATGTGCAATTATTCTAAAAATAATTTTAATGTCATACATAAAATGTCATCGGCCTGAGTAAATTGTACTAATATAGAATTTAGATTTTACAAGTGTAGTAAGTTAGGAGGTGAAAATACTGTGAAAATACTTTGAAAGCGTAACAACTGAAGGTCTATGAAACATCAGTCAATAAAGCATTTTAAACAATGGCATTTAAAGTTTTGAACTAAAAAAATCATTGCAACCATATAGCCTTTGAATGAATGAAAATGCATATTTTTCAATTAAAGAAAACGTAGAGAGTGTGGGCTGCTTCTGGTGTTTGGATTTGTAGCCTACTTCAATAATGAGGTCCAAGAATTCCCTAGAAGTAAATTTTTTAAATGTATTTTTTCTCTATTTTTAACTGCATTACAATGAAATGCGTCTTCCCTCAGGTAGACTGAATGTTGGGCTCATGATCAATAAGTTATTTGTATTCACCCAAACGGAATCCTCCCGGTGCTCCTGATTAGCCAATCGGAGACTGGGCTGCAAAATTAATTGAAATAAAACTGAAATTTCAATTTAATTCATGAATAAACTTTTAGATATTTTGTTGTGCTAGATAAAATGTCATGTTCATGGAGCCCCCCCCCAACACTGCACATTTTTTATTTTGAGGTGCCCTCATGGGACCTGGCTGTCATTCTGGAGGGCTTATGCAATGCCCCCTTTGAACCCATAGAAGAAGTTTCGGTCAAGTTGCTCACGCTCAAGACTATCTTTCTCCTCGCCATTTCCGCCAATGAGGTCCAAGAATTCCCTAGAAGTAAATTTTTTAAATGTATTTTTTCTCTATTTTTAACTGCATTACAATGAAATGCGTCTTCCCTCAGGTAGATTGAATGTTGGGCTCATGATCAATAAGTTGTTTGTATTCACCCAAACTGAATCCTCCCGGTGCTCCTGATTAGCCAATCGGAGACTGGGCTGCAAAATTAATTGAAATAAAACTGAAATTTCAATTAAATTCATGAATAAACTTTTAGATATTTTGTTGTGCTAGATAAAATGTCATGTTCATGGAGCCCCCCCCCCAACACTGCACATTTTTTATTTCTTATTTCTCTCACACTCCCATTTAAGGTCTTGGAGTCTCGAGAACAAGGCTGATAACCTCTGCTGTATGACAAAATAATTTTTCTGCAATAATTTTTCAATATAGTCATGCAGCCCTGTATATAAATAATTTTAAAATGAAAAGAATCAAAATAAAACGAGATTAAATATTTGCATGCCATGCTGCAATTAACCGACCTCAGAAAACCAATTACTGTACATGCAAATGTGTCATTAAATCACACAAGGCAACCCTCTACGCACACCGTGGCAATATAATCGCCATTGGCTAGTACATTTTTTTGTTTACTCGCCAGACTGATATACTATTTTACACACACACACACACACACACACACACGTTTACTTAGCTATCTAAATGGGGACATTACATAGACTTCTATTGTTTTTATATACAGATAGTTATACACTTTTTAACCTAAACCCACCCCTAACCCTGACCCTACCCCTCACAGAAAATTTCTGTTTTTTCAATTTCAAAAGTATTTTTTTTATAACAGTTTTACAAATGAGGACATCCACACATTTAGGTTTTTGCCGATTTTGTCAGGCTTTGCTCACTTTTGGGTACAAATTTGTCTCCAAAATATGGTTAAGTAGGTACACACACACTCACTCACACACATGATTCCACCCAATCAGCTTATCTTTGTCAAATGGAACAGCTTCTTAAATAACTGAATGTGCACTCTTAACTTCAGCCAATCAAGCATTATATTATAATATTATGACAATTAAGCACTATTTAATGATAGAACTAGTGATTAGAACTAAAACTTGGTAACCATGAATGAATGCATATTTGTCATTTTAACTGAACTTAGGACTGGTGGTGGTGTTTAAGATATTGTTGGTCATAGGTAATAGTAATTATTACTAAAAGATACTACTACTGCTACTACTATTATTATCTGCTGGGTTCATGAATATTAATCATGTTGTCAGCGTTCGCTCGAACTGATTTGCTGAAATCAAAACAGGGACGGTAATAGATGAGCGCCAACCAACGAGAGCTGTTCGCGCATTAGCTCCGCCCACTGCCGAGAAACCGGCATATCTTCTGCTTGTTCTTAAAAGATGAATAATTCTAAATTAACTCTGTTATTTTGACAGGAAATACAGGTGCACTGCGTGCTACATACTGTGCATCCATTGAGTATATGACATGATCCATTGAGCGCATCCAAATAGTACAGATCGCTTGACGGAGAGCGAAACTCTCAAGTGCTCAGTCAGCGTGTTTATCGAGTGAAAATCTGTGTTGAACGCCTCTCACACACATACTGGTGTGTAAAATCTAAGAATTTATTAGCCAATGGCTAATGTTAGACATTATCTAGTCGCCCAGAGTAAGATTTAGTCGCATTTGCGAGTGATGTACTCGCAATGTAGAGGGTTGCAAGGGGTTTGGCTGACGAAAAACAAAAAAACAAAAAAAAAACACCTTTTCATTTCACAAGACATTAATTGACTGAACTGGAGTCATGTTGATAATAATGAGTATTGAGATGTTTTTATCAGCTGTTTGGTCTCTCATTCTGACGGCACCCATTCACTGCAAGAGGATCCATTGGTGAGCAAGTGATTTAATGCTAAATTTCTCTAAATCTTTTCTGATGAAGAAACAAACTCCTCTACGTCTTGGATGGCCTGAATTGTCAGCAAATGTTCATTTTTGGGTGAGCTATTCCTTTAAGAGCGTGCATGCAACTATATTAATTGATTTTTCTGCAGGTTAGTTCAGTAGGTGGCGACAAGTAACTGTCTTTGTTAATGAGTCAATGAGTCATTCATTCAGTCGATTACACACATTGATTCATTACAAATGCCACCGATTCGTTTCCTAACACAGTTGCTCAGATGCCATGGCATGGTTGATATTTTGTTTTGACTTTGTATTTTGCTTTTGTTTGACCTTGTGTTTATGGCACTTATGGCCCATATGCAAAGGAACCTATGATATAGCCCACTTCCAGTGTCATAGTGTCTTTTACTATATAGTTTTATTCATGGTATTAAGGAATGAGGGGATTCCATTTCTAATTTTGCTACCTTCCAGTGAGCAATTAATTAAGGCACAAGATGGTGTTTGATTACATGCACAGCCAGCAAGAAAAGGGTTGCTTTCTGTCCTTCTTTTATCTTTAAGGGCCTTTTTTTCACATTGTATGATACGTTTCGTGTTGCCACTCCATTTGATGTCCAATTGAAATTTTGAGGTGTATTAGCACCAATGTTTTGAATACACAGTATATTAAATACATAATTTGGCATATTACGCATTGCTTGAACTAATTTCTCTCTCATAGGATGTGCTTACAGTATATGATTTTTAGATGCAATGATGCACTAGATGTTTACGTGGAATACGTAAAGAGTCCATCAGGAGGTGCAGAGCTGGAGCTGGAAGCGACTGTTAACGCACACACTTGCTCTCCGTGTAAAATCGGGACAGTCTCGCTCCATGATTAAACAGGCATCACTGTTTGCTCGGATATGACAGGAAACATGTCATTACTCTGTGGATGTGCAGTGGATTTTTTGAAGAGGATGTGGGATGTGCACCCACCACAACAGAGCTGTCTCGTCAGGAAAAAAGTGCCAATTATATGATTAAAGCTGTCTGTACCACTGACCTTTCTGCATTAGCTCCGTTTGCTATTACACTCAATCAAGAAAGGTCAGCCGCAAACGTGGATCCAATTTAAAAACAACTGTTTTGTTCTGACCCAAGGAAAATGCGTTATGCATTTATATGTGCTCGCTTTGACCGAAGTGAGTTTGCGTTGTGACATTTGCTAACCTTGACAGGAAAGCAGTTCGGTACATCTTGCGATTGGGGCATGGCTAGTAGGATCCATGTTTTTATATTGTCACTATTTGACCTTGTCCAGGAAGAATAAAGATGAAAAGTGTTGCTGAGTTGATGCTGCCCATTACTATCCATAATGCTCTACTTAACCTCTACTCACCGGATCCACACTGATCAATAATGAAAGTGATTGGCATTATGAATTCATCGTTGAACATCTCACAGCGGCCTTTGTTTTAATAGTGTAATCTTAGAATTGTACAACTTTTCACTTGACCAATACACTAACATCTCCATCGAAACATAGATGCATAAACCATTTTTTAAACTAAAGATTCAGTTCAGTTTTAAATAAATTGTTTGCTCAAATGGAATTTCTGTCATAATTTCTCCATTCTCCTTTTATTCCGTTCCTGTATGCCTTCATTATTTTGTGGAAAAGACAAAAGACAATTTCAAGCCATAAGTAATTTATCTGTTAGAAATATATATATATATATTATATATATATATATATTTATTTATTTATTTATTTTTTTTTTTTTTGTAATTATAATCAATTTAATTAGTTTTTTTATTTTAAAATCTTAATTAATTTTTTTTTATTATTATTATTATTATTAGTAGTATTTTATTTATTTTTTTCGCTTATAGAAATACAAAGGTTGGAAAACTCTGCTCATAGTTTATCTCCTGTATTTGTTCCTCTACAAAAAAAATATATATAACTTTGTCTCATAGAGGGAATAGATTATGTGAAAGAACATGGTTGAGAAATTGCTCAGTGTGATCTCAGAAGTAGATGACGAGTTTCAGTTTAATAGTTTATATATAGACTACAAATTTATTACCCTCAGTGTGTCATAAAAATGGAACATGCTTTTATATGGATGAACTCTCTGAGTTGTACAAACTTAGCAATGAGCAATTTGACTTTTTAGAACAGGGAAGATACAGTACATTGTTGTAGCTTGATTATATTTTGATTGGATTTTCTTGAGAAAAAATATCTGTTTACGTTCTTTGCTCATGTAATTTAAAGCTAAATCGTTGTTTAGACAAATGCACAACAGTAGGATTATATTACAATAGCAGGATCTTTTTTTTTTTTTTTTTTTTTACAGTTTATTGCAATGAGACAAAATGAGACAACATTTCTCATAATTAGTTTTTCTCTTTTTGTGAAGGCTTTATAATGGATGCACACAGTACACACTCCAGCTGTGGTGTAGTGAATGAGCCATCAATGTTATTAAGTGATGAGTTCAGTTGGTTTTTGGTGGAGGTGGAGAAAAATGAGAGCGACAGAAGAGCTAGAGACACACTGCTGGTTGGAAAATGTGAATAGGGAGACACTCAGTGGTGGAGATCTGATCATCACTGAGATTCAAGTTTTATTTACATGGGGAAAAAGGTGTAGTGATTGTAGCATTTGTAATCTGTTTGTAGCATTTGTAATTTAAATTACAATTAAAAAGAGTAAAAACAAACAAACAAAAAATGTAATGCTAAAAAAAATTATATTAAATAATAATAATAATAATTTATTTCCTTTGTAATATTAACCATTTATTATTTTTCCTCCAGGTTGCTAGGTGGCAGCAGTCAAGTGAATATTTTATTTATTTATTCATTTGTTTGCTTGTTTGTAAGGCTGGGGAATTAATTAGTATCTTTCTTAATTTATTTATTTATAGGGCTGGGGTATTGTACATATTCACTGCATTGTATTTCTTGGATTAGAAAAAAAAAGGTTCTTTAAGGTTCTTTATATTGTTTTATGATGTTAGTGATACATATTATTTATTTATTGTAAGTGTTTGTGCAACACATTGATACATTTCTGCAACGTTAATTAATTTCAAGTTATAGCAATTCTTGTCCAATCAATATTCCTTTTTTCTCAGAGCCTCTTCACTTGAAACCACTAAGATGCAATCTTGAAAACGTATGGAAGTCCTCTTTAATTCACAGAAGATGCTGAGCTATGAAAGCAAGGGCACTTTTATCCTGTAAGTCACAGGGTGAGGAATAGGTGTTTAATGTAGACGCACGTCCTCTTGGCCAGTGCAGGGGAGGAGATAGAGACAAGCTCTTCTGCCAGTGATGAATGCAGCGTTAAAGAGCAGAGCTGAAAAATGCGCTGTGGGGCTGTCTATATTTCAGAAGAGGAGATAGTGAGAGGCAGGGGAATGGAGGGAGAAGGAGAGAGAAGAGAAGCAGACATGGAGAGGGGGAGAAGGGCATGAGAGGGTGTTGTCGATGATGCCGTTAGGAGCCTCACACTTCATAAATTACTCTGAAGCAGCACCTCTCATACAACAGGGTGATGAACAGGCACTGCCTCTGCTCTCTGCTGGGGAAACTAACTTCATCTATTGTTGACAGCTCATACTTTTTCTCATTGTGTTTCTCTGTGTGTTCATTTATTAATTTATTTAATTACTTATTTATTGATTAATTGAAACATGCATGTCTCCAGTGGTTTGGTTTGGTTTTGTTTTATTTGTTTTGTTTTACTTTGCTTTGTTTCTGATGGCATAAAATTCAGATTTTTGTTAGAGTCCAAATATATATTTGTTTGTCTGGATGAATATGTATATATTACATTACATATATTATATGCATATATTTATTTTTTTCTAATTAATTCATTCTTTTATTTATATATATATATATATATATATATATATATATATATATATATATATATATAAATGGGGGCAAAAACAAAAGTGTTGAGTTTATAATTTTGTTCAGTGTATATATTATTATTTATTTATTTAATTTTATTAATTTTTTAACACTAATTGTTCTGTCCCTTACACAGTAGATTTACAGAAATGTTTGCAACTGAAAAAGTTCAGCTAAAAAAAATTCAAATTAAATGAAATTAATGATTAATGAAAACATCTAAAAAAAGGCATGTAATATTATGTACAGTGGGGTACTAAGGTCTGAGATTTAAAAAAATAAATAAAAATAGAATAGAATAGAATAGTGAAGTGAAGTGGCCAAATATGGTGACCCATACTAGGAATTAGTGCTCTGCATTTACCCATCCAAAGTGCACACACACACACAGCAGTGAACACACACAAACCGTGAACACACACCCGGAGCAGTGGGCAGCCATTTATGCTGCGGCGCCCGGGGAGCAGTTGGGGGTTCGGTGCCTTGCTCAAGGGCACCTTGTCGTGGTATTGAAGGTGGGAGAGAGCGCTGTACATTCACTCCCCCCACCTACAATCCCTGCCGGTACGAGACTCGAACCCACAACCTTTGGGTTATGAGTCCGACTCTCTAACCATTAGGCCACGACTTCCCCTAAAATATAAACTATACCATTCAACATATAATTTAAAGTTGTAAAGTAAAAAAAAAGATTTACAAAAATTAAAAACCTAAAATAATAATAATAAATAAATACAAATTCTGCCGTATTTATAGGTCTTTACTCACACACGTATACATGACTTTAATCATATCATGTGACTGTTTGTAGAGACTGTCACATTTTCTTTTGCCATTGAAGCTCAAGGCTGCATTTGTCTGAACAAAAATGCAGTAAAAACAGTAATAATGTGAAATATTATTACAATTTAAAAATAAAATATTTTTAAAGTAATTTATTCCTGTGATGCTCATTAGTCCAGTCTTCAGTGTCACATAATCCTTCAGAAATCATTATAATTTGCTGATTTGCTGCTCAAGAAACCTTTCTTATTATTGTCAGCATTGAAACAGTTCCCTATCTGTCGGTCACTAAGAGTTATGTTGTGACAACCCACTCATTAGGTTTTACGCTGAGGAGCTGAGTGGGTGAATGATTTCTTCTCCACAAAGCCTTTTCATTCTGATTGGCGTGATGGCACAAATAGCAGTGTCCCTGTTGATTCAGCGATTCCCCTGGGTGCTTCAACTAAAAAAGCAGTTTCTCATCACGGACGGCTTGCATCTTTTTAAAGATGCCGTTCCGTCCGTGTTCTCTTGGTTGCGGTTGTTACCTGTCCTCTGTCGACGGCCACGAGTGTTGCCTTCAGTGTCTGGGCATCCAACACGCTGAAGCTGCATTCGTGGATGACTCATGCATTCATTGCGAGCGTATGAGCATGGCTTCACTGCGATCTCAGCTCTCTCTCCTCACGGGGAATAGAGCGGTACCCTCTGTCTCTACCCGTCCCGGTTTCCCTGTCATGAGCAGGGGACCGCCGGCTTGAGCTCTGGGAGATCTCAGGGTCAAAGTGAGAGCTTCTCCACAGGGCACATCCCCACGGCCATCCAGCACATCTTGCCCTGGCGTGATCCTCTGCTCGTCGCCGAGGGCACCCCCCTGCATCTTCGAGAGCGCCTCTGCCCCGTGCTGAGACACCATCGAGGCCGGTGCGTCGAGGCTCTCGGAGGACTGCGGCGCCCTCTGTGTCCCAGCTAGCCCCTAAGTCCTCTAAAAAGACGACAAAGCGGCCGTGACACAAGCATCCCGGAGATGTGGGAAGCTGCTCTGTTTCAGGAGATGGCGAGAACAGCGCCACTCCTTCCCTCTGATGAGGGCCGGGCGGAGAATCCTTTGTTCCATTTTGTTTCTGTTCCACCGCTGGTCCAACGGCCAGTTTCCTTTTCCTCCGGGTTATCAGGCTCGTGTGTTGACAGTGAGAGACGCATTGCCTCCTCACTCTCGCCCACGATGCTCCCTATCGCTTGCAGTCAAGAGATCACGGCTCGGAGACGCGCTGCCTCTCCACGCATCTCTGGCCAGTCCCTCTGGGGACACGAGAAAGTCCTGCCGTGATGAGCCAGGATGCGATGCCTTCTGTGCCATCCAGCATGACTTCCCACCGCTGCACCACCGCAGGTGTGTAGGGCCTCTGCGAACAAATGAACGATTGAATCTCCGCATTCCACCGGAAAAACTAAAGATTCTCCTCCCCAGCTATCTGCGGTTGTAAAGAAGATCAATGATCAACAGGGTAGAAAATTGTCTGGACCTGCTTCCGGTCAAGGCCTGGTCCTTATCCCTTAGGGGGATCGGAACTGCTTAAACCCTAACTCAATCACCAGGAGAGAAGAAACTCCCTCTGTCTGAAGACCCTTCGAGGACCAGATGTGCAGTGTAACGTTGACTGGCTTCAGCATAAATAAACCATCTAATAAACAACAGAACAAAGAACATGGTATCTGGAAATGTTCCAGCGACAGACACGCATAAATCGATAATCCGATAAACAGAAAGCGACAGATTAATAGCTCCATGTCCGAGCGAGAAGAATGGCAGATCTACACCTGTGGCATTGTCATGACCTCAGGACACCTCCCCTTTTCTCCCTGCATTCCAAAAGTGATGCACCCTTTTCTCTCCTTCGGTCAGACAAAGGGACATAAAACTTACAACAGACAATTTCAAAAGACAATCATTTAAGTATAAAAGGGCAACTATATCCACAAATAATATGCTTTCTATTTGATGTGTCATTGCAACCTATGATATTCTAATATTTGCCTTATAACTTTTCCTTTTAGTAGATAAGATTATTGAGTATGCAAAATACCTGATGGTTGATGTTAAATTGAAGCTTGTGTCATTAGCAATACCTTAGTGTGAAGGAAAGGTTGATTTTCGGTATCATACACATAATTACAACCCTTTTATAAGTATCAACCAAATCTTCGCAAAGATATTTCCCCACATGATAAATTTAAGCATCGTGTTAAGGTATGCATGCTCCGCCTTGCAACAAGTCGATTGGAAGATTGTGCCATGGGACGGACTTTTGCAGCGGATAAAAATCCAATGCAAAACAGATTCGGGGCTCTTTCGCCGCTTGCTCTCCCGACCGAGGCCTTTTGGCCTTTGTGTTAATCGCGCTCAAACTTGCGCTCACAAGCTGCACCATCAAGCGATCGGTCATCCAGAACTCAAACACTCCGTTGAAGCTTCGCGAATGCCAGAGATCTTCAAAAGCCTAAAGTCTTGCAAACTTAGACTTTTTCAGAAGAACTGCCAGAGCCTGTGCGTCACCAGGAAACCCCATTCATCAGGAAGGCATCCCCAGAAACTATGTCATCCAGACGCCAGATCAGCAACCAATCAAATATGCTGGGATTCCCTCAAGCAGCCAACAAGCTCAATTCAGCTGTCAGCAAAACGCAAGTAACAGGCAAAATCTTTCATCTCTTGCTGAACTGGTGAATTGAGTTTAAGCAGTAAACGTAAGATAAATCTCTGCTTTGTGCTTCTCTCAGGTGTGTTTTCATTAGTTTATTTTAATGTAATCTAGAATAGCCAATAAACTGTTGTTTCATTATAAGAATTATTGTCTTGTGTCGTGAATTTTTTTTAAAGTTAAACCTTGCCCAGATCACGTTACTTAGCTCGTAGCTTATAACTTATCAAAAGCATGTATTAACCTGTGGCCAGGGATAATACAAATATTCAAATTGTTAAGATACACGGACATTAACGTCTCGCTGGACGAACAGTTGATAAAGTGTAAACTATCAAATTTGAAATCAGTTCTAATCAGGTTGACTTCGAATCTTCAAATTAGATTCCTCTCAAAACCTGAGCTAAAATAATAATAATTAATTCCCTGACAAAGTAAAAATAGTTAATTTCATTACAGGTGCGTCGATTGTCCCTTTGGTGCCACTCGCACAGAGCTTGGAAGCATGGCTCGCACTGCCCAACCCAGGACATTTCAACTTGGCTTCGCGATTCAGTTCGCCAGGCGGCCCCCCAGGTTCAGTGGCATTCTCAAGACTTCAGTGGCAGCTCGAAATGCCCCTGTCCTGCGTGACGAGATTGCTGACCTACTGGCGAAGGACGCAATCGAGCCTGTCCCTCTAGCCGACATGAAGTCAGAGTTTTACAGCCCTTACTTCATCGTGCCCAAGAAAGACGGTGGCCTTAGTCCAATCCTGGATCTGCAAGTCTTGAATCGGGTCTTTCACAAGCTCCCATTGCAGCGGTCGACTTGAAGGACACTTACTTTCATGTCTCGATTCTTCCTTGACACAGACCGTTCCTACGATTTGCGTTCGAGGGTCGGGCATGGCAGTACAGCTGTCCCTGTCCCCCAGTGTCTTTATGAAGGTCGCGGAGGGCACCCTTGCCCCATTATGGGAAGTGGGCATCAGGATCCTCAACTACCTCGACGACTGGCTCATCATGGCCCGGTCATGAGAGCAGTTGTCCGATCACAGGGACCTGGTGCTCCAGTACCTCAGCCAGTTGGGGCTTCGGGTCAACTGGGAAAAGAGCAAACTCTCCCCCGTGCAGAAGATCTCTTTTCTCGGTATGGAGTTAGACTCTGTGAGTATGACAGCACATCTTACCAACGAGTGCGCCCTTCAGAGGCAGGAACGTGGTATCTGTGAAACACTTTCAGAGGCTCCTCGGGCCTATGGCATACGCAGCCGCAGCCACAGTCACGCCGGTCGGATTGCTTCATATGAGACAACTTCAGCACTGGTTACACTCCTGAGTCCCAAGATGGGCATGGTGTCGCGGTACATTCGTGAGCACATCACACCGTAGTGTCGCCACCTATTCAGCCGCTGGACAGACCTTGCCTTTCTATGGGCCAGGGTGCCCTTAGAAAAAGTGTCCTGGCATGTCGTTGTCACGACGGATGCCTCCAGTACGGGTTGGGGCACTACATGCAACGGGCAGGCAGCCTCCGGGCTCTGGACAGGGCCTCGACTGCTTTGGCACATCAACTGCCTAGAGCTGTTGGCATTGCTTTGCTGCAGTTCCGGCCATTGCTGCCAGTCAAGCACGCGTTGGTCCGCACGGACAACACCGCAGCTGTCTCGTACATCAACTGGCAGGGTGGTCTACGATAACATCGCATGTCACAGTTCACCCGTCATCTCCTCCTCTGTAGTTAGACTCAGCTCAAGTCGCTGTGTGCCGTCCACATTCTGGGAGAGCTCAATCATGCAGCTGACGCGCAGACACTGTGCAAGGTCAGGGAGGACGAGGAACAGGTATTGCTGGTTGCGCCTTACTGGCCCACTCGGACCTGGTTTTCGGAACTCATGGTCCTCGCAACAGACCCTCCCTGGCGTATCCCTCTGAGGAAGGACCTCCTTTCTCAGGGGCTCGGCACCATATGGCACCCGCGTCCAAATACAGTATCTGAGACCTCAATGTGTGGCTCCTGGATGGGACACGGCAGACTTAAGTGATCTGCCTCGACGAGGCAACCCTATGCTCGGGAAGAGCCAGTCGGTGTCATGCTTGCTGCGCCATTCCCCTTCACCTGGAGATTCGAGCGCCTTTTCCTCCTCCAGTAAGTTCCCCGGACAGTGAACCCTGTTTGAGTATCCTCCAGCACCCCCGGCAGTCAGACTGGGCGGAGTAGTCTGATGCCAGGCCCA
This sequence comes from Sinocyclocheilus grahami, assembly GCF_001515645.1. NCBI lineage: Eukaryota > Metazoa > Chordata > Actinopteri > Cypriniformes > Cyprinidae > Sinocyclocheilus > Sinocyclocheilus grahami. Next base: position 712,717 of record NW_015505574.1, read on the forward strand.
GTATTGGTGTTAGCTTGCCCGGGTTTCCGGTCAGCCCCTTTACTGGGCTAGGTGTCCATATGGCTTGAGGCATATGGCAGTGTCTCCACATGATACCTCCCTACGGGCAGGATGTGGTCTCCATAGTACCCTTATCCGGAAGGCTCGCTTCCCCTTTGTTACTGCCAAGCTGTAAACAACAAACAGGAAAGGTGTGAAGCACCTTTCATGAAGGTCGAAATCCCTTCTCTCAAGAAAAAAAATTATGTCATAGGAACAGCGGCTTGGCTATCTCCAGCAGCTATGTACTGTGGGCGCCAAGGTCAGCAAGTTTTCCCTGGGGCGTTGGGAAGTTTACTACTTTTGCATAGCATTTGTCTGACATGTGGCTGCTTGTCAATATTTGCAGCGCCACAGGGTTGTGACAGGATTCAGGTTGTGGCGCTTTCCATGGACCCCCTATGTCATCACGACATAATTCATAGTGACCGACAGATAGGGAATGTCTCGGTTACATACATAACTCTCATTCCCTGATGGAGGGAACGGAGACGTTATGTCCCCATGCCACAACCTTGAACCATCGCTGGTTGCCAGGGACACGTTCTCGGCTCCTCAGCATAAAACCTGATGAGTGGATGCACCTGTCGCCTATTTATACCCATATGCACGGGGAGTGGCTCAGGTATGCAAAATCCACTAGCCAAAATTCATTGGTGTTTTCTCTGAAAGTCAAAGCGGATTGGGGCTCTCAAGTAAACCCCCTATGTCGTCACAACATAACGTCTCCTTTCCCTCCATCAGGGAACGAGGGTTACATACGTAACTTAGACGTTCTGCTTAATGTTGTTGTGTAATACATTAATTCAGCAATGACATATTAACTAGATCAAAAGAGACACACAGTCCAGTCCAGTTTGGCAATAATTTTCTCACAAAGAATGCACAATCCACGTTCTGTAGTTTTCACACTGGCAGTGAGTAGCGTGGATGGAGTTTAGAGGTGCTGGTGCTCTGTCAGAAGCGAGCTCCTGGGGAATGGATAACCATGTACATTAAGTGCTCTGCCAGTCTGTAGTCTCTCGGCTGCACAGCGGTGCTTTTGTTTGATGAGATGTGTCAAGGAGACCACACAACAATGCTCTTTGAAACGAGTGATGGAAAATTGAATTTCTTCACCCTTTGTGGCATGCTCTTGCTTTAAATGGACGCTTATTGACGCCTCCACATGGTGGCCCCTGATGACTGGTCTTCGGTCCGGGTCGACATTATCAATCAGCATGCCATACAACCATTTCTCAGGAATTAACAGTACAGTACGACTACAGCTCCGTACAGAGCGCCTTCTGCTTGCCATGTGAATCATCCATTTAATAGTCATTGCATCGCATTGGGCTGTAATTGGATTTCTGTACGGTTACAGTCTCAGTTGACAGAGAATGAGTCCATAAAGATTGTAGATGGTGTGACATCTGAAGGCAGGCCCTCTGCAGTGCTGTTCACCCACAATGTCTGTTAATCAATATGTGTAGGCAAAGCAGTCAACATGAGTGATGGGAAAAATGCATGCTGCTTATGTTACTGGTCTTTGCTTTTCGGGTGGACTTTTTTCCACTGATGTTAAATATATTAAGTGTTTTGTACTTTTTCACTTGATTGTCTCTCTCTCTCTCTATGTATATATATATATATATAAATATAAAAATATATTTAAATGTCATTTATTCCTGTGATGCAAAATTTACTTTTCAGCATCATTACTCCAGTCTTCAGTGTCGTGATCCTTCAGAAATCATTTATATATGTTGATTTGCTGCTCAAGAAACATTATTATTATTATTATTATCAATGAAAACAGTTGTGCTTGATATAATTTGTAACAGCATTTATTTGAAATAGAAATCTTTTGTAACATTATAAATGTCTTTACTGTGGGTTTTGATTAATTTGTGTCCTTGGTTAATAAAAAGTTAGTATGTTTTTATCTTATCTTATTTTATTATTTTATTTTATTTTATTTTATTATTTTACTGTTACTGACCCCAAACTTTTGAATGGTAGTACAATTGTTATATTTATTATGTATTTTTTACTTCCAAGCAAGACTAAAATTAAAAGTTTGTCTTGACATTCTTTGGTTTTCTTGTTAGGTAAAAATGAATGAATTTCAACTGAATTTTAATTTTACTTTCTTACACTCAAATTTAAATTGAAGTTCTGCATTATGTTTGCTACTTCTGTTCAAATTCAGAAATTTAATTGAAATTTAAAAAGTATTCGCAGTTAAACACTGAGACCATAATAATGACAGGATGACAGGAAAAAACAACATAAATAGCTTAGGTTGTTGTAACTAATTATTATTTTATAAAGCAAAATGTTTTTTTTATTAGTTATGATAACGTATTTAGAAATTATATCTACAATTGCCATAGTTTTAAAACATGTGAAGTAGATCCCCTCACTCATTTATGTACATTACAATTTCCACCAAAATTCGATACTACAGGGTAAAGTGCATAGGGAATTCTTTATTTAACATCAATGTGAAATCCAGTTTGCAACCTATTTTATTTGAGTATGCTGCATGTTTTCGGAGTGAACAGGATTTTCAACATGACAAAATGTAGGGTGTTGATTTTTTATTACAAATGGGGGGAAAAAAAACTAACTTTCAGAAAAACATGCATAAATCAATCCTAAAACCAGGAATGTCCACTAAGAAGGTAAATCGTTTACATTTTAATTTCACGTTGACTTTAAATTGACTAGTTACACCTGTATTTCCAGAGTGGTACACATAATTAAGCAGTTCGTTGGTAGGCACACACACACAGCGAAAGCTGGCATGATATTTTTCCCTACCTGTGCCAGTATTCAGATGCTCGACAGCTGTGGAAATTATGCTGGAATATTCCTATATTGGCTTCATAGTAATCATGGCATGATGCACTGGCAAAGTGCAGGCCAGAAACATGGAGTCTGAAATGATGTCTCTGTCTCCTATGGTAAACAAGCCAGCACGCATTCATTAAAGTGCTCTCGGCTGGGCTTCAAATGCATATTAACCAGCTGGGAACAAATAGGAACCATTTCTCTCTATGAACTGACTGCATTTGTTCCAGTTTAGGATTGATTCTTCGTCATGGTTACCATCAGAGGTTGGGAGGGAAGAAAATAAATAGCGTTATCTCAGTAAAATTGATTTGGAGTAAAAAAAGTACTTATCTCTTTCTGGCAGATTGAGACTGCAGACGGCAGAAACTACCACCTACCATGTGGCCGGTAGACTGGAAATATGTCATGTTTGTATGTTAGGGAGTGTGTTTTGTGGGATAATCAAATGTATGCTACTATTCTTTTACATTTAAACCTCAAGCATCCTTCGTATAGCAGCCCTTAATATGTCATTCGTGGACAAATTTGGGCACAAAGGTCTCAGGTGTGATCCCAGTTTTTTTTTTTGTAATAAATGTAATTTACATTTACATTTAGTCATTTAGCAGACATGTCATATCGTCTTCGATAAAATAACAACTATTAATTTATGATTTTTTTTTGGTGTTTTTTAATATTTATTTACCTTTAAAAGTGCCATATTTTTTTTGTAAAATATGCTTATTTTTATGTTATATTTAATATTTTTTATACTTCAGTAAAAAAAACAATCATTCCAGTAAGTTCAGACAGCCAAAACCTAAAGTTCTGGTGACTTTGGTGACATCTGGTTGACATTTGATGGCATAAAAATATAAAAAATATCAATAGCCATTATATGGCTGCATATAGGCTGAAATCTATAAACCACTGTTTAAAAAAACAAAAACATCAAATTTCAATAACTCAGAAAATCAAAATGGAACCAAATGGTGCTAAACAGGTCAGAATAAACAATAAATCTAACAAGTAGCATGTTCCAGATATTTTTTTGTTTGGAATCATCAACAAATCTTGCAGTAGGAATTTGATCTAACTTTGAAGTGTGTATGTGTGTGTTTATTTGTGTGTGCACAGTGGCTGAGTACTGTTGTTGTGATGGGTTTTGCATGAGCAAGCACTCACATTTTCTTCAGACTTGTTAAATTCTAGTTTAATTTGTTGGCCTCGTCGTGTCCCACACCCATCCCATCATGCCAGTCTGACACAGCACGTTATTGGTCTTCCAGATTGTGGCGGCTGGCACATAACGCTTAATTGAATAGTATCTGAGAAGTGAAAGAGTCGTTGGCCAAGACAGCTGTGGCAATCTCAGGTCAGAGTGGAATAACTGTTTTCCCTCGTTTGTATAATTCAAGGGCACATGCTATTTCAGGCAGTAAGCAATGGACATGTCTGACCCTGGAGCACAAGTCTTAAGTCACTTGAGTATATTTGTAGCAATAGCCAAAAATACATTGTATGGGTCAAAATTATTTATTTTTCTTTTATGCCAAAAATCATTAGGACATTAAAGGAACACTCCACTATTTTTGAAAATAGGCTCATTTTCCAACTCTCCTAGAGTGAAACAGTTGAGTTTTACCGTTTTCGAATCCATTCAGCCGATCTCTGGGTCTGGCGGTAGCACTTTTAGCTGCAGCTTAGCATAGATCATTGAATCTGATAAGACCGTTAACATCTTGCTCAAAAATGACCGAAGAGTTTCTATATTTTTCCTATTTAAAACTTGACTCTTCTGTAGTTACATCGTGTACTAAGACCGATGGAAAATGAAAAGTTGTGATTTTCTAGGCCGATATGGCTAGGAACTATACTCTCATTCCGGCGTAATAATCAAGGAACTTTGCTGCCGTACCATGGCTGCAGCAGGCACAATGATACTACGCAGCACCTGAAAATAGTCCCCAGCACGCTCCCTATGCAAGCAGGTGGTCACGTTGGTTATGTTGACGGAAGTTAGCCTATTTTTAGGCGCTGCGTAATATCATTGCATAGAAAATCATTGCGTTAATGTTTATATCATGGCCTAGAAAATCGCAACTTTTCCTTTTCTGTCAGTCTTAGTACACGATGTAACTACAGAAGAGTCAAGTTTTAAATAGGAAAAATATAGAAACTCTTTGGTCATTTTTGAGCGAGATGCTAATGGTCTAATCAGATTCAATGATCTATGCTAAGCTGCAGCTAAAAGTGCTACCGCCAGACCCGGAGATCGGCTGAATGGATTCGAAAACGGTAAAACTCAACTGTTTAACTCTAGGGGAGTTGGAAAATGAGCCTATTTTCAAAAAAAGTGGAGTGTTCCTTTAAGTAATGATCATGTTCCATGAAGATATTTTGTAAATTTCCTACCGTAAATATATTAAAACTTATTTTTTGATTAGTAATATGCATTGCTAAGAACTTCATTCGGACAACTTTAAAGGCAATTTTCTCAATATTTAGATTTTTTTGCACCTTCAGATTCCAGATTTTCAAATAGTTGTATCTCTGTCAAATATTGTCCTATCCTAACAAATCAAACACCAATGGAAAGAAACATTTCAAAAAATTGACCCTTATGACTGGTTTTGTGGTCCAGGGTCACATATAATTAGACAAGCAGGAGATCAATTTAGCCAAGCTACTGTGAGATAAGAAAGCTGACAGCTTTGATGCTGACTGCACTACTTGATAAACAAAAAACTGAAAATGGACATAATTTAATGCACTCACAATTAAACTGGCAGGTCTCGGTTAGTCAGAGTTTCCTCCTCTTTGGCTTCTGGGTGTTTGGATGCTAGTTTAAAGGTCATGAGAGTCCCACTGAAGTCTGACGAGAGATTAAACACAATATGTCATGGATGGTGTCATACATACAAGACAGAGTGATAATATTCAGGTCTAGAGCCGTAGCCATAGATATATGAATATCTAGAAGTCGCATTAGCAGCTGTTCCTAATTACTTTGATACATTTGCACGACCACCAAACTGGAAAGATCAACATCTGTGAACATATGAAAGTCATGACAGTACAAATCATTTCCATGTCCAAAATTTAGGTCAGACTACTGGACAGTTAAATTAATTGACTGAAATGTTGAATATATATATAAAAAAAGTATAATGTTTTTATTGTTTCACTACTCTTTCTGCCCTTTAACAAAGCATCTAATACGACTGAAAATGTATCTCCCTTCTTTCGAACTTATTTTCCCTTGTACTGACACTGCACTTTGCGACTCCAGTTTGGCAGATAGACAGAATATAAATTGAAAATTTATGGTGCATTCCTCTTTAGACTCAGGAAAGGCACTGTTTTCATGACTTCTCAAATGAACTAATGTCAGTTGTTGCGCGGGCACTCAAATCCAGTCTCACTGCGTCCTCGGCAAGTTCACCACAGCTGAGGAGATGAAATGCAGTATGCCTCCTAAACTTGTTATTGTGGTAAACCACAACAGACACAAACCATCAGTGTTCTCTTATCTAGTTCATTAGAAAACGTGTCCCTGCTTTCAGTACACAGAAAGGCTAAATTGAAGTCTGACACTGTAAATGAGCTAAACTGAGGTTAATCTGTGTTATTTTGCTGCAGTTGTTGCATTGTTTTAACGGTACTGGTAAATTTAATCTATTATATTGTAATTGGCTGCCTTTGGTGTTCATGAAAATAGTTTCATAGTGTTCAGAGCTCATTACAATGAATAGTCCCCCTCCCCCACCCCACAAAAAAAGAGAAAAACATTTGTCATCATGGCAACATTTACTGAACCTCATGTTCTTCCAAACCCTTTACTTTGTGTTGCGTATGACAAATGAAGTAGTCTTAAAGAATGTTGATACTGTTGTTTTGTTTTGTTTTCTCATAAAATGAAAGTGGATGAGGACCACAAAAAATGAATAAAATATACTATATGTATCTGAAGTTATTTATTTTCACTAAAATATTAAGCAGTACAACCATTTTATGCATTGATAAAAATAAATATTTCTTGAGGAGCAAATCAGCATATTAGAATGATTTCTGAAGGATCATGTGACACTGAAGACTGGAGTAATGATGCTGAACATTTAACTTTGCTTCACAGGAATTAATTATAGTTATATGTATAACAGAAAAAAACGACATTTTAAATTCTAGTTTTATTTCACAATATTGTTGTTTTGACTGTATTTTTATCTAAATAGATACAGCCTTGATCAGTTTTTTTTCAGGTTTCTCCATTAATTTTTAATTATTTTTACTAAATAAATAAATAAATAAATAACATTAAGGTTTGCAAATGTCTTAAGATTCATGAATCAAGAATCTTTTACTTGAGGAGCAAAACTGACATACAATAAAAAGTCTTATTGTATGAGAAATTGATCAAAATTAAGTGAATGTATTATTAAAACAAGAACAAATATCTGCTAATGGGCTCTGCTAGAACAGATATTCGTTTTTTTTTAAACATAAACTTTGTTCAGTTAATTTTGTTTAGTTTCTCAGAAAACAAAACATCATATCTTCATTTTACATCCCAAGTTGTTGTATCTTGATTTCAGGATGGTTAGATATTTGTACTGGAAAACAAGAGAAAAATACTGAGGAAGATTTATTTTTCTTTTTTCGAATCTAAGACATTTTAAGGCCTTAATTTGTGGAAGAAAACGTTTGATGCATCATGACACTTTTTTTCAAGAACTAAAAAAAAAAATAATAATCATACGGATCCCAAAGATTTGAACAGAAGTGTGTAATAAACAACCTTAACTTAAATGTGTTTGTTATTCACTGACCATCTTGTCTTATTGGCAGTCAAAACTTGTCAATATCGTACCTGACCTGCTATTCGCTTTCTTTGAAAAAAAGAACAGTTCTGCCAAATATCTCCTTTTGTGTTACCCGCAAGAAAAGGAAAAAAAGTCAGAAAGGTTTAGAAGGTGAGTAAACATGATGAAACCTTTTTTTTTTTTTTAGGTGAACTGTCACTTTAAAGGTTTATGGATGTGATAAGAGCAGCCGTCTGGAGTGTTTGATTGCCTAGCATGCAGCAGAGGGCAGTAGCACAGCATAAATGACGGAACATCTTCTCTCTTTCTGCATGTCTCACATTCTGGAAAAGCCATCTCGCCCCGGCAGAGGTGAGGAATGAGACTGTTTAAACATGGCTGTCACACTTTTCAAAGAAGCCCAGATTTATGATGTCAGCAGGGTGAAGGAGCCCCCCTGCTTCTTGTGTTCGACAAAATCAAATGTGTCTGCGGACATCGAATTAAAGAGGGGGTTGTTTTGGAGGCTGAGGTTGAAAAAAAAGCCCTTTGCCTTGATCTCGTCGAAGTGAGGGCTCTAGTGAGTCACAGCCGAAGCTTTTAGAAGAGCTGGTGATGCCCGTCCTGAGGTGAACAGATAACCGAGAGCTACGTCAGACCAGAACTAATCCCAAGATGAAGTGTAAATTACCCCATCTCTAAAAGAGATGAAAGACAGGACTGGAGAAATCTGAAATTGGAACTTAAAAACAGAAAAGAGAGGAAGAAAAGCTGATGAATCGCAAATAGAGATTGACTGTATCCAGTGCTTCATGCACTGTCGACCCCCCTATGGCAGGTGGATTCATTTCCATAAAACTCTTCTGCCTTCGTCTGACAAGAGAGAAAACATCCAGCACGGCTCCAAAGCAGGACGGAATATCAAGATTCCCTGGATGTCTTGCAGCTATTTCTTTATCGCTGCTTACCGCTTGCATGTCGGCACGCATAAATCTTTATGAATACATTTGTGGCAATATTATTTTTTCTTCTGATATGACAAATTGACAGCATCCTGTCCAAAATAAATAAATAAATAACAATCACTGTGAATCATCTTCCACTATTTTTAAGATCGAATCAAGAGTACATCATCAGCACTCCTGCTTCTCTTTGTGTGAATCAGTTTGCTGATTATGGTTATTTTCGAGTGAGTCATCAGTTTGAATACAGGGAATAATGAAAGATTGATGACTCTAAACCAACTGCTTATTTTAGTATCATTGAGATACTATTACAATTTTTATTAATACTTTTAATTTGTTTGGAATTTTCTTTTAAGGATTTTTTTATATTATATGTTTTATTTATTTATTTACTTCTTTTGAATTTTCTTTTAAGGATTTTTTTATATTATCTGTTTAATTTATATATTATTTATTTATTAGTTTTGATATGTCTATATAGTTTTTATAATTGTTTATATCAATATATTTTAGTACATCAGGCTAAATGAACTAAAACTAAAACTGAAATAAAAATTAATAATAACTATAGGCATTTGATACTACTATAACCACTACTACTATTATTAAAGAGATAGTTCACCCAAAAATAAAAATTAGATGTTTATCATGTTTATCTGCTTACCCCCAGGGCATCCAAGATGTAGGTGACTTTGTTTCTTCAGTAGAACATTATTAAGGAGATAGTTCACCCAAAAATAAAAATTAGATGTTTATCATGTTTATCTGCTTACCCACAGGGCATCCAAGATGTAGGTGACTTTGTTTCTTCAGTAGAACACATATGATGGTTTTTAACTCCAACCGTTGCAGTCTATCAGTCGTATAATGTATGTCAATGGTAACAAAATCTATGAGAGTAAAAAAAAAACATGCAGAGACAAATCCAAATTAAACCCTGCGGCTTGTGACGACACATTGATGTCCTAAGACACGAAACGATCGGTTTGTGCAAGAAACCGAACAGTATTTAAATCATTTTTTACCTCTAATACTCCCCATGTCCAACTGTCTTTGGGCGCGCGCACGGCATCCGGTGCGTGAGGTGTGTACTCGCTCTGGCGTAGTTTACGCAAATGCCGGAAGTGATCTCTCATGCGTATACGTCACTCATTGTTTGCACAGTCATTGTAAGTACGACGGCTATTCAAAATGGTACTTACTTGTGCTTATCCGGATTGTTCAAACCGACTTAAAACTAAAAAATTACGTTCTCTCGCACGAACTCATTCGGGAGTGGTGACTTTCCATGTATTCCCAACTTCTGAGCCTGCTCGCCTGAAGTTATGGTTGATTGCTCTTTGGCTGGATATCAACACACCCATTAACGTAAACTACACCAGAGCGCGTACACACCTCACGCACCGGATGCCGTGCGCGCGCCCAAAGACAGTTGGACATAGTGGTGTATTAGAGGTAAAAAATGATATAAATACTGTTCAGTTTCTGGCACAAACCGATCGTTTCAGGTCTTAGGACATCAATGTGTCATCACGAGCCGCAGGGTTTAATTTGGATTTGTCTCTGCATGTTTTTTTTTTACTTTCATAGATTTTGTTACCATTGCCATGCATTGTACGACTGATAGACTGCAACGGTTGGAGTTAAAAATCATCATATGTGTTCTACTGAAGAAACAAAGTCACCTACATTTTGGATGCCCTGTGGGTAAGCAGATAAACATCAAATTTTCATTTTTGGGTGAACTATCCCTTTAATAAATACACAAACAACCACAAAACCAAAAATCTTTATTTCAGCTAATTGCCAAGGAAACATTAAAATAAAAAAATTATAAAAAATCAGTTAATGTTTATTTTATGGCACGAATCAGAAAGGTTGTTTATGGTTTTATTTTTACTTAACTATAATAACCAGTCAGAATGTCATGCAGTGAGCAGGACACCTTTCTCACCTTCCAGTCTGTGAAGGGTCTTTACTGAACTGGTCCACAGGAGGCACTGTGTCATAAACTACTGCAAAGTGACTGTCAAAATCTGTTCATGTTGCCTGAGTGAAATTCATAATCAGATTTATTTTATAAAATGAAAGGTTAACAACATGAAAGGTCAAAACATCGGTTATTAATTGCTCATTAAACCCCTGTATTCATCAGTAATTAATTTACTGCTTGTCTTGAGTACACAAAGAATATTGCATAAACAAAACAATACGCTCAAACACCTGGAGTGACCTGCATCGGGACACTATTGATCTGTGATTACTGATAACCGATTTGATGGCAGGACGATATTGACAGATGAAGTGTGACTCGTGTCTCCTATTGGGAAACAGATTGATATTCAACTTACCTGGGTCAACGGGTTCCTAATTCATTACAGTCAATTGCTGTCTGTACTAATTGAGTCACAGATCACTGATGATAAGGACAGTGCTGTGTACAAAGAAAACAGACGCTCAAGCTTCTGTTTCGCTATAGTGAGTGATTAGGTCGTACCTAATACTTTTTCACTGCTTGTTGGCACTATTATAAACTGGAAAGTGGAAAAACATTAAACAGTTGTTGATTGTTTTAAAATTGTCAGCCCATTTCGGCGTATGAAATGCTTCCTAATTTCATGGTGGATCTGTGCTGGCGTTTCAAAATGCGCACATTTTGTTGTTCCCCTGGCTCCGCTAATATGAAAACAGTGAAAGGAGACCCTAAATTCCCACCTCGGTTGAGAAATTTGGATGTTTTGTGATCTAGCTGTGGGAAACTTGCTGTGAATTTGTCCACAGCAGGAGACTCTATCAGCAGTGGCTGCGCTCTGGCAGATAATCTGTTTCATTTGTGAGGTGAAATATTGTGGTGTTCACACAGACCCTGTCTGTGTCTGTTTATAACAGAGAACGACACAGAGGCCTAACAAGTATTTCAGTGTTTTTAGGTGACAGTAATGTTATATGTAACGGTGAATTGTCATTTTTTGTTCCCAAATGTTAAAGTACTTCTCCTACCCTAGTTTAATGTGCAAAGATGACTATAAATAAGCTATTTGTTGTTGTAAAAGTGTAAACACACTGTGGTTCTATGGCACTTTTATCACTGGCTGCTTCTTTGATTTGAACAAGCTCCTGAATGTAGGCTACTCTATGGTCATAAACGAAACCTCAAATAATTTGCAAAGTAGTAGTATGCTTGAACTTTTTATAATTTTAATTATTAGAGGGACAAGGACAGTGCTGGGTAGTAACTGATTACATGTAATTTGGATTATGTAATCAGATTCCAAAAATTGAGTACTTGGAATTGGATTATATTACAATTTCAAATGCTCATAATCAGATTACAGTTACTTTTTATGGATTACATGATTACATATCATTCATAAAATGACAGTAAATTAATCATAATTTATTAATTCTTCTTTTCTCTCTTTTAACCATTCCTTTCCAAAAATCCTGCTGTGTTATACCATTTAGTTTAGACAATATTCACATAAATTCATGTAAATTATTGTGTGATCCATGCTTCTGGATGTGTGTGTGTGGGGGGGGGGGTATATGCATATATGTATATACAGTATATACATACATAATTACAAACTGTGACACTGTTACACCGAAGACTGAATGATGCTGAAAATTCAGCTTTGCATCACATGAATAAACTACATTTCACAATATATTAAAACAGAAAACAAAATTGTAATGCTATTTCACAATATTACTTTGTTTTTGACCAAATGAATGCAGCGATGGCGAGCATTAGGCATGATAAGATGCTTCTTTCAAAAATAATTCACTGTAAGCAATCTCCCACCAACCACCTGGTAACCACTCTATCCACATCATTTAAATGGATCAAAACCACTCAGAAAACCTCAACAATTGTTTTCACGTGATGTCACACCCTTATAATAACACCCACCTGGAGGGCAAAACGAAGCTTTGCTCCACTGACCTCCAGTTATTTTTACGCGGTTTGCATTAAGTAGTAGGCCTATTGTAGTAAAACGCTGACATTAAAAGGCGAAATTCAGTACACACTTACTGATGATGCATACTGTGTAAAGGCAAGCAGATGAACCCAGAATATAAATGCAACGCGCAAAGTTTCACATTAAAATTTTCCCATAGGAAACCATTATAAAGAAAACACAGAACCATTTAGCGCACTACATTCATATTCCTGGCTCATCTGCTTGCCTATATAAAGTAAGCATAATCAATAAGGTGTGCACTGAATTTGTTCTTTTAATATCACTGTTTTAAATATATTAAGGTACTTTAAGTGTTTTTCCACAACATTTTATTGCGCTGTTTAGTGATTTAAATATTGCGGTGGGGGCATATAAAATGGATTGCAAATGGCCAAAACGTACATTTTGTTAACATATCTTAGCTTTATTCTTTTGAGAGGTGATCTAAATATTTGCGGCTTGGAAACAGATGGAAAATTGACAGGCTTGTGCTGCAGTTCAATGGATGTTTCGTCCTCCAGGTCTTAGAGCCGGTCACGTGACTGAAAGCTATGAATTGCATAGTATTGCTCACCTTAACACAGACAACAACACACGAGGAACCAGCTCAGTTCTGTGGCAGCAAATTTTTGCATTGGCAAGCACGGCTTATATTTTCATCAGAAAATGTAAATAACTAGTTATTTTTGCATTGGTGCAGAAATGACACACTTCACCTTGAAGAAGATGATGCCAAATGTAATTACATCAGCATCATCCATCATACCGCTTTTATAGTTGTAATCCTCTTTTAGCTCGTAGAACTCCTCTAATAAATGCCTTGCGTTTCATTTCAATAAGCTAGATGATGATACTTGTGATGAGAAGTGATTGTCGTATGGCAGAATTTGAAGAGCAACAATAAACTGCACAGTTCAGTTCCGTTTGATGTTGTTGGGGCAGATCTTTATCTTCCTGTCTTTGTGTCCTCTCCACATGGAAACCGATCCTAGTGTTGGGACTCCAAGGAGCTCGAGTCGCAGCGACGCGGCGCTCAGCCAAAATCTATACCCACACCACCCCTCCATTTGTCCTCATATCCGGCCTGACACTTTCCATGAGAACAAATACATCCTCACCTTTTTGACAATATAGAGGAAAAACGTATCACTTCTACTGACACCACTGAAGGTTTTGAAGGAATGTTCTATCAATATCAATCACGATTTAACATTTGTAAATTCGATTTTAACAAAATAGATTTATTTTAATTTTTCAGATTTGAATGTGAATTTTGTAAATTCAAATGGTAAACATTTAAGAATTCAAAGAATTCTTAATTTACGGAAATAAAATTACATCAAATTACAGTTTTGCACTGTAAAAAAATTATTTTAGGTGTGCTATTTAACAAAACAGATTTTCGTTTTATTTAAATGTTCTAGTTTTGAATGTGAATTTTGAACATTCAAATTTTAAACATACATTCAACAACACTAAGCTAGTTTTATTTTATTTTGTATTTTAACAAAGAATATTAGACTATTGTACATTTTACTAAAAATACAATTTCTGTCTTTCTGCTTTAAAATTTCACATTTAATTAAATGCGTTACTTGACATTTCTTTGTAACTATTTTTGAAATGTACTAGTTTACTATTTTTGTGACTGCAAAGTCGCAAAGTAAATCATACTTTTTTTTCCCCCGTGTATAGTATTGAAGATGATTAGAACATTTGGAACATCAAATTCAAAAATGTTTTAAAACATTGACCAATCAACGCGCAAAGTTTCACATTAAAATTTTCCCATAGGAAACCATTATAAAGAAAACACAGAACCATTTAGCGCACTACATTCATATTCCTGGCTCATCTGCTTGCCTATATAAAGTAAGCATAATCAATAAGGTGTGCACTGAATTTGTTCTTTTAATATCACTGTTTTAAATATATTAAGGTACTTTAAGTGTTTTTCCACAACATTTTATTGCGCTGTTTAGTGATTTAAATATTGCGGTGGGGGCATATAAAATGGATTGCAAATGGCCAAAACGTACACTTTGTTAACATATCTTAGCTTTATTCTTTTGAGAGGTGATCTAAATATTTGCGGCTTGGAAACAGATGGAAAATTGACAGGCTTGTGCTGCAGTTCAATGGATGTTTCGTCCTCCAGGTCTTAGAGCCGGTCACGTGACTGAAAGCTATGAATTGCATAGTATTGCTCACCTTAACACAGACAACAACACACGAGGAACCAGCTCAGTTCTGTGGCAGCAAATTTTTGCATTGGCAAGCACGGCTTATATTTTCATCAGAAAATGTAAATAACTAGTTATTTTTGCATTGGTGCAGAAATGACACACTTCACCTTGAAGAAGATGATGCCAAATGTAATTACATCAGCATCATCCATCATACCGCTTCTATAGTTGTAATCCTCTTTTAGCTCGTAGAACTCCTCTAATAAATGCCTTGCGTTTCATTTCAATAAGCTAGATGATGATACTTGTGATGAGAAGTGATTGTCGTATGGCAGAATTTGAAGAGCAACAATAAACTGCACAGTTCAGTTCCGTTTGATGTTGTTGGGGCAGATCTTTATCTTCCTGTCTTTGTGTCCTCTCCACATGGAAACCGATCCTAGTGTTGGGACTCCAAGGAGCTCGAGTCGCAGCGACGCGGCGCTCAGCCAAAATCTATACCCACACCACCCCTCCATTTGTCCTCATATCCGGCCTGACACTTTCCATGAGAACAAATACATCCTCACCTTTTTGACAATATAGAGGAAAAACGTATCACTTCTACTGACACCACTGAAGGTTTTGAAGGAATGTTCTATCAATATCAATCAAGATTTAACATTTGTAAATTCGATTTTAACAAAATAGATTTATTTTAATTTTTCAGATTTGAATGTGAATTTTGTAAATTCAAATGGTAAACATTTAAGAATTCAAAGAATTTCGAAGAATTCTTAATTTACGGAAATAAAATTACATCAAATTACAGTTTTGCACTGTAAAAAAATTATTTTAGATGTGCTATTTAACAAAACAGATTTTCGTTTTATTTAAATGTTCTAGTTTTGAATGTGAATTTTGAACATTCAAATTTTAAACATACATTCAACAACACTAAGCTAGTTTTATTTTATTTTGTATTTTAACAAAGAATATTAGACTATTGTACATTTTACTAAAAATACAATTTCTGTCTTTCTGCTTTAAAATTTCACATTTAATTAAATGCGTTACTTGACATTTCTTTGTAACTATTTTTGAAATGTACTAGTTTACTATTTTTGTGACTGCAAAGTCGCAAAGTAAATCATACTTTTTTTTCCCCCGTGTATAGTATTGAAGATGATTAGAACATTTGGAACATCAAATTCAAAAATGTTTTAAAACATTGACCAATAATTAAAAAAAAACAAAAAAAACAAGAGAGGTGTCAAATTCTCTGTGGTAACGGCATAGATTTTTCATTTTGAAACTGGATAAATTTAAAGTAGCAATATAGAGTATGCTGACTCTTGAAATTGCAGATATTTGTCAATGGATCCAGAAACATTGAACTGAATGAGTGTGTTTAAAATTGATCAAGAGGTCACAGGTAACAGATAGCTATGCAGTCACTGTACGGTGAGGTCCATAAAACACAGGTCTGGTATTGATCCATGTGTGCGTGTCAAACCGTTAGTATGCTTTTCTTGTCACTGGCAGTATATTAGTTGCCATATCTGTTGCCTTCATTCACACATTTATTACTAATTTGATTTCGCTGCAGCTTTGGATTGATTCCAGACATCCAAATGCCGCACAGGATCACTGTAATTATCACTCGAGAGCTGTGAACCCTTTGCTTTTCTGCACCAGGATTTTTAAAGTAGAGGCATGACCAACAGTCTAATTTACTTTCCTGACTTCACCCATTGAAATTAAACACAACCTATAAAAAGCGGATGTGTTAAAATGACTAGAAAGCTCAAGATGTAGCTGTAGACTAATAAATATCGTATGCCAATCAAGTTAGCCAATCAAGTCAGATGTGGATATTTCCCAGTATATCATATTTCCATTGTGTGAGTTGATTAAGAAAATAACGTCTGGCACTAAAAGTGACCTTTTCATATTTGCTAAAACTTTCATTCAGGTGTGCTTAACATGACATTACGAAAAGGTCATTGCTAGATTGAAGGCATAAATACCTTTATCCTAGATTTTCATGAACTTAATGAAAATAACCTTTGTGTTCCTCTGCTTTGAGCTTTAAATTAAGAAGCAAGACGTTTCTTAAAGAGACAGCGTGTGTGTGTGACAGTGTGTGTGACAGAGTCCTGCAGAATTGAGACCCATTTTAGGACTAATCGAGTTTGTGTCTTTCTCTGGATGCAATACTGAAAGTACTGGCACACACAACCCTGGCCTGCTGCCACCAGTGGCCATGATTGACTTCAATTATAGGCTTTGGGGATTATGTTGACCCAGGGTGGAAGTAAATCGTCTTGCTTTGCATATATAAATGAGTGGTTATCAATCCTTTATCTCAGGGTGGCATCACATCTCTGAACGCTGCCTAAGAGGATTGATCAAATGAACATGTTCCAGCAAGACTTTTAAGTAAATAAAGACGAACAATAGTATCAGACAGGCTTTATCAACACCTGGGCTGAGAGAAAAGTGTTAAATGAATAGTTAAGAGGTTATTTACTCACCCCACGTTGTTCTGTATTATCAGAATTGTTCTGTGAAGGTGCAGTCACACTAGAGACATTTGAGTGAAATTTTCTGTGCGAAAAAGAGCGTAGAGATGCATGAAGCACAGCTCACACAGAAGTCACTTCCGAAGCAACCATCTTTCTGTTGGTCACTGCTGCGAATTCACATGACCAGCTTGAATGAGCAAAATCTGCATTGGGAAGTTTTTCACCCTCTTGTGAAACTGTCAATTGCATAGATTTGTACTGGGATGCATATTTAATTTTCTTAAAGGCAGAATAGATGATTTGGTTCAAAAATAGTTTTTATTTGCTGGTTGAAAGTCTCCTCACCTCCCGATAGCAATCACTAAATTAAGTGGTCTAAATGTATTTATATGTATTTATATTCATCTATTTAAGCACGGTCCATTACACTATTGCAGACCGAGTGAGAATGGAAGGCGTTATTATTGTAATATTATGCTCTTTGTTCTGTAATGTTTTCTCACCGGTGAATGAGACATGAAGTAATCTGACAGCATTGCATTCGATCCTCCACCAGCGTCGTCTCTCATCATGTTGTTATTTATCCTCTGGTCTGCTGGAGCACGTTCATGTGTTTTGGTGGAGGTGTGGCTTTGGAGAGTGATTTGCATGGAGGGTGGGATCTTATGCTTTCAAAGCTAGCTAGCTATTGCTAGCCTCTCCGATATTCAGTGTTTAGGTGGAATTTGAGAGTTGAATCTCTATTCATTGTATAAAGTGATCATGTCACTTCTGAACATTTGTAAACCATGAGTTGTACTTTTATGTCTTGTTTGGAGATTGAAACTTTAATTTGGACCACACTAACTATTAATTTTATGGACAAAGCAGCTGAATATTTCTTCAAATATCGTTATTATTATTGTTAATTTTAACTATGTATTAGTTTTATATGACTTTAGAACAACATGAGGGTGTATTCATGCCCGATACTCAGTCAAATTCATCTATAACTTTTGCTTACCTTTTGTGTTTTTACTTTTCTTTTTTTTTTTGGCTAGCGAGTCACACAAAAAATATGGGTATACGGAGAAGTTTTTTAACACCCCTTTTCTTTTATGGAATCCAAAAAACTCCCAAATTGGCAAGCTAGCATTTTTCAGATTGTCTCATTTTTGTCTGACATCTCCTCTAACATTATTTTTTGCAGCAGTAGTAATTGCACACCGTGTCGTCATTATCTTCTTCTTCTACTATGTCGGATCAACCAGATACCAGTTACTGGTGCTAGATTATTTACAATATTTTTTTATATTATTATAGCATTAACATAGTATCAATATTTCATTTTTTAAAATGTCACGGTTATTGCCAATACTGTTTTTTTGAGATATCCCTATAAATTACAGTCTGCCTTGCTGTTATTATGGAATTGAGCAGCCTAACATAATGGGGTCAGAATGACATGTGGATGAATAAATGACAACCTATTCATTTTGTGTGAACTACTGTATCTCTTTAACTACTTAAGTGTGATGATTTCGCTTAATCAAAACGATGTTGTTGCAAAATACTTAAAAGGTTGTGGTTGTGATAAAGACCTCCAAAATAGCAAATCAAATCACTAAATTCATTTCCCTCACTTTAAAGTGCAACAAATCCCAGTCAAGCTGACAAGATAATAAGGCGTGTGCAAAAGAATTAATGAAAATAACCTTTGTGTTCCTCTGCTTTGAGCTTTAAATTAAGAAGCAAGACGTTTCTTAAAGAGACAGCGTGTGTGTGTGACAGAGTCCTGCAGAATTGAGACCCATTTTAGGACTAATCGAGTTTGTGTCTTTCTCTGGATGCAATACTGAAAGTACTGGCACACACAACCCTGGCCTGCTGCCACCAGTGGCCATGATTGACTTCAATTATAGGCTTTGGGGATTATGTTGACCCAGGGTGGAAGTAAATCGTCTTGCTTTGCATATATAAATGAGTGGTTATCAATCCTTTATCTCAGGGTGGCATCACATCTCTGAACGCTGCCTAAGAGGATTGATCAAATGAACATGTTCCAGCAAGACTTTTAAGTAAATAAAGACGAACAATAGTATCAGACAGGCTTTATCAACACCTGGGCTGAGAGAAAAGTGTTAAATGAATAGTTAAGAGGTTATTTACTCACCCCACGTTGTTCTGTATTATCAGAATTGTTCTGTGAAGGTGCAGTCACACTAGAGACATTTGAGTGAAATTTTCTGTGCGAAAAAGAGCGTAGAGATGCATGAAGCACAGCTCACACAGAAGTCACTTCCGAAGCAACCATCTTTCTGTTGGTCACTGCTGCGAATTCACATGACCAGCTTGAATGAGCAAAATCTGCATTGGGAAGTTTTTCACCCTCTTGTGAAACTGTCAATTGCATAGATTTGTACTGGGATGCATATTTAATTTTCTTAAAGGCAGAATAGATGATTTGGTTCAAAAATAGTTTTTATTTGCTGGTTGAAAGTCTCCTCACCTCCCGATAGCAATCACTAAATTAAGTGGTCTAAATGTATTTATATGTATTTATATTCATCTATTTAAGCACGGTCCATTACACTATTGCAGACCGAGTGAGAATGGAAGGCGTTATTATTGTAATATTATGCTCTTTGTTCTGTAATGTTTTCTCACCGGTGAATGAGACATGAAGTAATCTGACAGCATTGCATTCGATCCTCCACCAGCGTCGTCTCTCATCATGTTGTTATTTATCCTCTGGTCTGCTGGAGCACGTTCATGTGTTTTGGTGGAGGTGTGGCTTTGGAGAGTGATTTGCATGGAGGGTGGGATCTTATGCTTTCAAAGCTAGCTAGCTATTGCTAGCCTCTCCGATATTCAGTGTTTAGGTGGAATTTGAGAGTTGAATCTCTATTCATTGTATAAAGTGATCATGTCACTTCTGAACATTTGTAAACCATGAGTTGTACTTTTATGTCTTGTTTGGAGATTGAAACTTTAATTTGGACCACACTAACTATTAATTTTATGGACAAAGCAGCTGAATATTTCTTCAAATATCGTTATTATTATTGTTAATTTTAACTATGTATTAGTTTTATATGACTTTAGAACAACATGAGGGTGTATTCATGCCCGATACTCAGTCAAATTCATCTATAACTTTTGCTTACCTTTTGTGTACTTTTCTTTTTTTTTTTGGCTAGCGAGTCACACAAAAAATATGGGTATACGGAGAAGTTTTTTAACACCCCTTTTCTTTTATGGAATCCAAAAAACTCCCAAATTGGCAAGCTAGCATTTTTCAGATTGTCTCATTTTTGTCTGACATCTCCTCTAACATTATTTTTTGCAGCAGTAGTAATTGCACACCGTGTCGTCATTATCTTCTTCTTCTACTATGTCGGATCAACCAGATACCAGTTACTGGTGCTAGATTATTTACAATATTTTTTTATATTATTATAGCATTAACATAGTATCAATATTTCATTTTTTAAAATGTCACGGTTATTGCCAATACTGTTTTTTTGAGATATCCCTATAAATTACAGTCTGCCTTGCTGTTATTATGGAATTGAGCAGCCTAACATAATGGGGTCAGAATGACATGTGGATGAATAAATGACAACCTATTCATTTTGTGTGAACTACTGTATCTCTTTAACTACTTAAGTGTGATGATTTCGCTTAATCAAAACGATGTTGTTGCAAAATACTTAAAAGGTTGTGGTTGTGATAAAGACCTCCAAAATAGCAAATCAAATCACTAAATTCATTTCCCTCACTTTAAAGTGCAACAAATCCCAGTCAAGCTGACAAGATAATAAGGCGTGTGCAAAAGAAGAACTGTTAAAAATCTTCCCTGAGGGCATTGACGTCAGTGTCTCTGTGCCTGTAACTCGACCCTGAAATGTGTAGTGTGTGTTAATAGTGTTTTAAGCAGGTGGCAACCAAAGCTAACAGTGCACTGTTATGTCATATCCTGAGGGGGCGAGCAGAGGCTTGTGTCATCTCCTCCACCGTTGCCTTGATGAGCTCTTATGTTCTTTTGAGATTTGCTTTACTGTTTTTATGCTTGAGGTCCCAGAGACGACACGGATGTGTGTGTGTGTGTGTGTGTGTGTGTGTGTGTGTGTGTGTGTAAAAAAACGTTCTATAGAAAATAACCTCTTGTT
>NW_015505574.1:734616-736294 GCF_001515645.1 Sinocyclocheilus grahami
GCGTGAGGTGCCAGAGAGGCGACGGATGTGTGTGTGTGTGTGTGTGTGTGTGTGTGTGTGTGTGTGTGTGTAAAACAACGTCCTATTGAAATTAACCTCTTGTTTTCCCTTCAGAACCTTCAATATATTACTCTGACAAAATCAAAACTGATTATGCTAACATTGTTGGAGCGTTTACAATCTGTTGTATCACAAAGTAGACTTGTGATGCACTTCTGTTTGGAGTTGCTTCAATTGGACACAAGAAAAAATCACTGTGAATTATTATTCTAATTATTCTAAATATTTGAATGAATGAATTAATTAATTAATTAATCCCATCAAATCTCTTGTTCATTTAGCTTTAATTAATTAATCAGTTAATTATAGCAGTGTTTACACCATCTTTTTGTTTGACACTTACATTTACATTCATGTATATATGAATTACATTTACATTCATGTATATATGTGCATATATAGTAAAATTATATATATATGTGTATATATAAAAAAATATATATATTTTATATATATATATATATATATATATATATATATATATATATATATATATATATATATATACATACAGTATATGAAGATATGAAGAATTGCACATACAGTGTCCATCCAACATTATAAAAGTATTCGTATGAATGTCTATGAATACTAATGACATCGACATCACAAAGGCTCGTCTATTAACATTCATATAATGTCACAGCACTGAACTTCTTCACTCTGTACGCATGCCCAAACATGCATCTCCAGCACACAGAGCCTCCTAATTGGTTTATCATTCAAGTATTCTGGCACAGAAGTGGGGCATATCTAAGCTCTCCATGAAATTGAGAAGTCACATAATGGAAGGCAATCATTAGTCATGTGCACGTCTGTGGGTTCAAAGAACAGACAAATATTCGGAGGGTTTATAAGATCCTTCAAAAGGCCGAACACTGTGAGCTATGAGCTATTAGTTAAGCTCTGTCAGATGACATTCAGTGCAGAAAGTTCTTGCTTAACAGAACTAGTCCAGCAAAATTCATAAGGATAAACCTGAAATAGTCTTGCAGCACACAATCAATCCAGCAGAGCATATCAGGAATACACAAACATCAACAGAAAGCACAGGCCTGACTTCACGGTCACCTGTAATGTCCTTTAGGCTAAGCACACACAGTACAAGACCTGAGCGCGTTCAAAGATTCACAGCAGCAGAATCCAGCCGTCAGTCCTGTTTTAAAAGGCTTCGTACAGTTACATGCACATGCAAAGTTGTAAACAACTTGACAACCGCAAAGCTGCAGGAGTTTCTGTGGTCTGGACATCAAAAAGAAAGGCCGGGAGGTCTTACAAATAATATTAAAATGAAAATAAATGAATAAATATTATTATTTACATTATATTCTGTATCTAAAATTTAAATAAATGATTATTATATTTTATTATAATTATTATAAATTATTATTATATTTAATATAATATAAAATACGACTATTTATTTAAATTTTATTATGTATAATAACAGTATTATTAATAATAATAGTAATATAAAGCATTGTAGGATATCAGACCGAATCAGACAATCTAAGACTTGGTCAAAACATGGTTGAAACATTAGGAGCACAAAATTCCACAAGAGGCCCAAGACAACAGGATGTCATAAATCAGACCCTAGCCAGTCTGAAGCAAGCCT
>NW_015505574.1:736456-736973 GCF_001515645.1 Sinocyclocheilus grahami
TGTGTGTGTGTGTGTGTGTGTGTGTGTGTGTGTGTGTGTGTGTAAAACAACGTCCTATTGAAATTAACCTCTTGTTTTCCCTTCAGAACCTTCAATATATTACTCTGACAAAATCAAAACTGATTATGCTAACATTGTTGGAGCGTTTACAATCTGTTGTATCACAAAGTAGACTTGTGATGCACTTCTGTTTGGAGTTGCTTCAATTGGACACAAGAAAAAATCACTGTGAATTATTATTCTAATTATTCTAAATATTTGAATGAATGAATGAATGAATGAATTAATCCCATCAAATCTCTTGTTCATTTAGCTTTAATTAATTAATCAGTTAATTATAGCAGTGTTTACACCATCTTTTTGTTTGACACTTACATTTACATTCATGTATATATGAATTACATTTACATTCATGTATATATGTGCATATATAGTAAAATATTAATATTGTTTATATATATATATATATATATATATATATATATATATATATATATATATATATATATATATATAT
>NW_015505574.1:737376-782181 GCF_001515645.1 Sinocyclocheilus grahami
TTGGCCAGCTATCCGGTGCGTTGTGATTGGCCGAATACCTCAAGCGTGTGACGGAAATGTCACGCCCCTTACCATACTGTGATGCCCTGTCCGGTCGGAGTGACGATTCAAAAACATTAAAACCCATTATAAACGAGGCATTCATTGCATCCAGTGGCGACATAATTACAGATTATAATGACTTATACTGTCTTTTTACGTGTTGCGATGCATCGCACCACGTAAACATAAAACCATGTCTACATTTGTGATCGGAGAAATTACAAGCAACAAGCGCTACTCTACACTGCTCAAAACTCACGTTTGAATCGTCAGTGGCAAATTCTTTAAGTATGAAAACGTACTTACAGGCTGTGAGTCAGAACAGCCGGCATTGTAGTCTACTCTCCCAGGATCAGGAAACAGTCCTCCATAAAATGTGCTGCACACATCTGAATATTTGGGTTGAACTGTTCTGGAACAGTGTTGTAAATACAACTTAACCACTGATTTCTAGTCGTGTCCTCTTTTGGAAGACCAAACAAAGTATTTTCGCTTTCGCAACGAAATCCATATCAAATATTTGTATGAATAACAAGCCAAAAGTTGTTGCTCACTGAAAGTCTTGTTCGCTATTGATCTCAGGATTGTCAGTGAATAATGGTTTCAGTTTTGGCTTGTTCATAACACAATTATCATGTGGTTTTGAAAGATGATAATGCACTCTAAAGAACTTTAAACATATGGAAAAGGAGTGACCAGATATTTTTTTCAAAAATTCCCATTTTGTGTTCCACAGAATAAAGACCGTTACATGGGTTTGGAGTAACAGGAGGGCCAGTAAATGATGACAGTATGTCAACAGTATCATTTTGGAGTTTGGTTCATATTTAATTTTTATTTTTTCTCCTTATATTTGCCAATACGTATTAACCCACTGTAGTAGACAGTATTTTATCATCTAAAGAATTACACACATCACCTTTAATAACTATCAGTGATAAATATAACTTCCTCACAGGATGGAAAGCCGAATCCTCAGTAAATAGTAAAATATTGTGAAAATGCTCTAGTTCAAATCGAATTATTATGTAGGGCTGTCATGAGGAAATATGGACAATGGCTTTTTCAGGGACCCCTGTTTCCACTAATTGCCTTTCTACCAGCTTTTTTTTCTGTTTCTATGCATGACTGATACTTCCTTGAAGTATATCAAGCACCTGATTGGTTGTAGTTCAGTGTTAACCAATGGTGCTGCTTGCAGTTCTGTCATTATAAGTCTCTATTATGCACCTCTCTCTGGCTGATCTGAGTCTCCTAGTACCACATCATATATTTTTTTTTCATCTGATTCTCATTCCAAGACATTCGAGTGCGGCCTCCACGTGCTTGGCATTCAAATAATGCATAGGAACAAGTCATTTTCACCACCGCGGGCGCAATACGGTATTTTGTTTGAAGAGATCATTACCTTTCCCCCCAGTTTCTCACTCGGCATCCTTTCCTGCTCTGTCTGTGCAATCTGAATGCACAAAACCTTTCCCATCCGAATCCATATCTAATAGGAATATGTAATACATTTCACACCTTTGATCATCTGAAATTGGGGAGATAGAGTATCTATCCAGCGCCATCAAACAGTGCAGCACTCTTATCTTAAAAAAGTCCAACAGAGCTGAAAAGAAGCTTTTCATGTCCTTTTTTTCTCTCCATACTCGATGCTCAGATGTTCGTTGACTACTGCTTTAGTACTGAAGGTCAAAAAGTAACATAAGGGCAGTTAAAGATTTTTGACATTACATGTAATTGCTGCACAGGTTCTGCTTGAACGTCTGACAGCCTCATTTGCAATTAATGATCATTAGCGCCGAGCAATTTATGCGTGTTTGTGTCAGGTTTGTGAATCTGCGCTTTTTAATGAAGCAAATATTGATTCAGATATTTTATGATGCAATCATTCATTTCCATTAACTTGCAAAAACGAACAGTAATTTAAGGCTTTGGGTTATGAATTCTTTTGTATATGCAGTGGCCTACACATGCTTAGATTCAACAGGCTGTATTTTGAGTACTGTATTCACTGGAGAACTTACTTCTTGGATGTTGGTATTATTTAGTTATGCAGATGTGTTGTATGTCAAGGAATCTGTTTCTATTACACATTCACCATATTGGCACCCAGGGCTTTTTGCTTTTCCAAATTTATTAGCCACTCAGCATTTTCACTGGCCACAATTTTATTGTTGGGAAATTACGTTTTATATGACTAAAGTTACTGCATACTATAATTTATTTAAATTTCTAGGTCATTTTTGCCTATTTAAAGGTCATTTTCCTTAACCGTATTAAATGCATTTTCCTTAACTGCATTAAATGCATCTTTCATATAAAATGTTTAAATTGCATTAATAATTTCATTTAATATAATAATACAATATAGGGCTGTTACCAATCCAATGAAGTCAGGATTAGCAAAACTGACATTTCCACTGCAGAAGAAACAAAAGCAGCTAAAGTGGCGTTTATGCATTTACACTGACAGTTTTAATGAAGCTAAATGTATCATGAATGAATTAACACTGCAAAATTATAATAGCATAAATAATGTTAGGAACTTGGTGTTTGAAATCTTTTTTTTTTTTTTTAAATATACAAAATATTGAAATGTTGGAAAAACTGCAAAGATAAGCTACTTTTAAATACGAAAGTAAATCACCAGTAGGTGGCAGCAAGTGACTGTCTTAATAAACGAGTCTTTGAGGTATTTATTCAAACGACTCGTTCCGATGGCTGATTCATTTAAGAATGAAGCAAGTGCCGTTATGAATGGACCAAAATCAAATGAATGTTTACGCTGCATTGTTACGTGCCTAATGTTATGGGGAAACATTGCTTGTGTGTGGTGTTCCGTCCTTTTCCCTTTTTGTTGCTATTTTCTTCTCTCTCTGCCTCTCTCCTAGGATCCTGCCATTGGTTTATCGGCCTGTCAGTCTTAATTAAAACGTCTGTGGAATCCTCCAATCAGCATCGAGGTTTAGAGTACAAGAGCCTCCTTTGACACCGGAACCGGGCAGAGTTACTTCCGCTGCCATTATTTGTTCTGACTGAGTGTAGTACTTTGTTGGTAATGCTCTTTTGGAGTGTCTGATGCTGGTCATGTTGTTCACGATGACAAATCTTAACCTGAACCGAGTAACATCCGACCGGAGGGAAGTATGTCACGTGACTTACATTGTCCATCATGTAGGCTGTAACAGTGTTTAGACACATTAGGTCAGGAGCATGTGCCACCTCTATGTACTTTTGTTTGTAGAGAGTATAGGCTTAGTTATGGCGTTTTGCGCCGAAGATCTGTGTGTATTCTTTTCTCAGATAATTTAGCTGGGGATTGGGAGAAGCTAGAGTTTGTGTTTTTGTTTCTTTTGTTTGGCACTGCTCGTGTTCTTTCCCTCCATGTTCGTGTAAACCCAGACTGTAAATATTTGTATATAGTGTGCATGTGTTTCGTACTATTTTTGCATCTGACTCAGTTGCACTGTGCCGGTTTGTCAGTAGTGTACTTCTGAGCTATTTATTTTAAAATCCTGAGTTACCATCTATGTTGCGTTCATTCCCTTATACCCTAGACATGGGAACGTAACAAGCACCTTCTGTGTTTGTCCCGCTGTATCGATGACAGCATGCACGTTGTTAATGACGGCATGCGATGAATGCACGGGTAGCATCATGTAGTCTGACATGTTTCTCCTGACACAACAAGATTGTATGAGTCAAAATCTCATAATCTGACACAGTGACTGTCGTAACCAACAAAAAAATTGTGTAGTCTGAACGGGGCTTAACCCTAAACCAAACCCTAACCCTAACCATAGTAAGTAGCAGAGGTGGACTTAACCATTAGGCAAAGGTAGGTGACCGCCTTGGGCCTCCAAAAGCCAAGGGCCCCCTAAAATGTTTTTTATATGCCAGATGCGCGTTCAGTGCGGACGCACAAGTGGTTGCTGTAGTGTTCATTACCACAACAACCGTCTGCGTTGAACGTGCTTCTTAGCAAAAGTAGGGCGATGTAGAAAATGGGGACGGAATCGCAGAATGTGATGGAATGAACGGCGCAGATGCGCGTTTCGTTTGCTAGTTTGCTATTTAAGCATGCGCAATGCTCGCGGTAGTCATCTGTAGTAGCTAAATAGTATTTTTGCAATTTAATATTCACATACACCAGTCCATATCGCGGTTTGATTGAAGTGTACCTAATTGCATTTGATTTGTTCATTCAATATTTGACGAATTCTGTGACATTGCTCGTTACACCGTAAACTTCTGTTGTGTAGCATTTTGAATGTAAAAAAATTAAAGGGTTTGTTTAATTTTCATTGGAATAAAAGATAGATTAATGTTTTTGCCTTCATTTGATTACCAGAAAAATGAAAATACACAACACAGAATTTCAAAAAAATAAGTAAATAAAATTTAAATTTCATAGGGCCCTATTAAGAAAGCGCAGAATTTGGGCCCTAAGAATTACATTTTTGTTAAAATTTTAATAGGCCTAAATTGCCTATTTGCCTAAAATGTTTTTTGTTGAAATTTAATATAATTATCCAGAAAAGAAAAAAAAAACTGAATCCAGAAAAAATTTAAACGGAAAAAAAGATTTTGGAAAAAATTAAACTTGGGCTAATTTGGGAAAAATAAAATGGATTTATAGGGCCCTACACGTATCATGCATCTGAAGCTATAATTTTAATACTAAGCAACAGTGCATATTATATAGGGCCTATTTTAATTTTTGATTTGTTCATTCAATATTTGACGAATTCTGTGACATTGCTCGTTACACCGTAAACTTCTGTTGTGTAGCATTTTGAATGTAAAAAAATTAAAGGGTTTGTTTAATTTTCATTGGAATAAAAGATAGATTAATGTTTTTGCCTTCATTTGATTACCAGAAAAATGAAAATACACAACACAGAATTTCAAAAAAATAAGTAAATAAAATTTAAATTTCATAGGGCCCTATTAAGAAAGCGCAGAATTTGGGCCCTAAGAATTACATTTTTGTTAAAATTTTAATAGGCCTAAATTGCCTATTTGCCTAAAATGTTTTTTGTTGAAATTTAATATAATTATCCAGAAAAGAAAAAAAACTGAATCCAGAAAAAATTTAAACGGAAAAAAAGATTTTGGAAAAAATTAAACTTGGGCTAATTTGGGAAAAATAAAATGGATTTATAGGGCCCTACACGTATCATGCATCTGAAGCTATAATTTTAATACTAAGCAACAGTGCATATTATATAGGGCCTATTTTAATTTTTTTAAATGGCGCTCACTCGTTTTTCTGAAAGACCCAAGAAGGACCATGCACAGTCACTTTCCACACAGGCACACTTCATGTTTGGTTGAAATAATCCTTAAGCATGTAAATTTATAATTTCCTTCAGTTTAATTGTGCAATTAAAATAAATCAAAATAAATGTATATTTTAAAGTTTAGAATTAGACAGCCTTGCGTTGTGTAGACAATTGCATAGTGAAAATTACCCCAACACACCCCCTAGTCTCCAACCTACTCTAATACTATTATAACCTGTTTAAATGTGAACAAGGGATTTACAACATTAAAGAAATCCTTTATTTATAACATGTACATGAAAAATCTAAAAGATTAGACACAACTATGGGACACGGTCGTGCAGCAGCGAGCAACAGTGAAAGGAACCTCAAGGTTGTAAATGTGTGAAACTGTATAGGGCCCCATTCCTGTATTTTGCCTGGGGCCCCCAAATCACTAAATCCGCCCCTGGAAAGTAGTTGATTCATATTAGGCTGGTCAGTATTTAAATGCATAATTACACTGTAACAAGGACACCTTAAAATAAAGTGTAACCAAAATGCAAAATATTTATGAATTCTTTACATCATAAATATGTTATAGTTCGGTTTTATACTTTTATAGTTACATTTTAGATCTAAACATTGTTTTTCTGTGGTGAATTTTCACTGCATATTCAGAAAACTGCTGTGTCCCGTGGCAAACTAAATAAATATTACATGAAGTGATGGCTAAATGATTACAGAAATGTTATTAATTTGAAGAATTGTAAGTGTAGTTTTGTTTAAAATTGTATTTTGAATCAAGGTAATTAAAAGAGTCAAATGCGATTAATACATTTAATGGACAAAAATCTCATTGACCATGAAATAGAATATCAATACAGAAGCAATGATTAATTCCATGAATTAATAGGGATTTGTAAACATTTGTATGCCTGCAAATATGTTCATATATACTGTAAATAATTAACATTTTATATATCAGTATTTTATGTTTCAGTGTATATGCAAATTACATTGTAAGTATGAATACTCATGAGATCACGTTGCACATTTAGAAAGATCTGTTTGGCTTACAGTTCCTCACCATATTCTATTGGCCTTGTGGGACAAAAGTGTCACAGTTCAGACTCTCAGGGGATGCAGGCATTTGCTCAAGGGATTGAGACACAGTTATAGCAAGTGCACTAAATACCCACTGGCAGAAGTCTGTTATATTTTGTTTGCCATTTATTTCTGTGAAATAATTTGTACTTTTGAATGGGTGGACATTTTGATTACGGAGTCATTACATACTTTGCTTTCTTTTCTTTTTTTCTGTGAGGGAAAAAAAAAGTAAATAATTAATTTGATTTGAATTATTTCTCACATCAGATTAATGTGGTATATCATGCATTCCAGATAAACTGGATTCTAAATGTCATGTAATAACACAAAATGCTTTGATTAGTTGTTTTATGTCAGTCATGTGATGATCAAAATGCTACTGCAATATACAGTATCAGTGTAAATATTGCCATTGCAAATCAAAATAATATTTTGCCATTTATTTCTGTGAAATAATTTGTACTTTTGAATGGGTGGACATTTTGATTACGGAGTCATTACATACTTTGCTTTCTTTTCTTTTTTTCTGTGAGGAAAAAAAAAAGTAAATAATTAATTTTATTTGAATTATTTCTCACACCAGATTAATGTGGTATATCATGCATTTCAGATAAACTGGATTCTAAATGTCATGTAATAACACAAAATGCTTTGATTAGTTGTTTTATGTCAGTCGTGTGATGATCAAAATGCTACTGCAATATACAGTATCAGTGTAAATATTGCCATTGCAAATCAAAATAATATTTTTTCATATTCCCATGACCCCATAAAGATAACTTGAATTTTAATTATTTGTGTCTGACTTTCATCTGAAATGCACATGTATTTCTGCTTGGCCTGTTTGACCCTTTTCATCAAAGAGAGATCAGAAACTTCATGTGTGTAGTGCTTTTACCAACTTATATCTTTCGTAATGTGACAGAGTAAGGCAAGGAAAGGACAGGACATTGACTCATATCTATAATTATACACTATTATAATCATATAATATTTCTTATAATATCTGATAAAACCTGCACTGCACTTGTTGAAATCATGAATTATAAGAGCAATATCACACTCATACTGGTGTGATATCACTCTGTATCAGCATGGGTGTGATTACATACGGCTTCAGCCGTGCTGATATAGTGCGATATATCACACATGTACGGAAATGCTCAATTGCTTACTCTTTTTTTTTTTCCAGTTACTTTGTCATGTTGGATATGCTGATTTTCTCGCCATTGTGTTTAATTTAGTAAAGTTTAAGTTTATTAACTTTAACTTTGACAAAAGTGTTTTTCTGGAAGTTGTCTATAGAAATACAACCTTGAATTACTGTAGAATGTACAATCCAAGCATCTTCATTTTTAAAAAGCTGGAGAGTTCGAAAGGTAACGCAAAACAAAAACGACTCGGGTTTACACAACATGTACATGTACATGAAACTTTAATGTTGTAATGGGTGTGTTGATCAAACTGTCTGTAAGAACATTATTTTCCGCCTGAAAACAGCCCTACAAAGTGCTCTCTGCTTTTGTCATTTCAGCAACGATGGGGTCACCTAGGGTTCTGCTAAATATTTCCGTTCACCAGTAGGCAGATGCATAATACCATAATGGGATCTGCACTTGTCTTATAATGAAACTTCACTTTTCATTCCAAACTCTGTATCAGCTAACCTCTGGGGTTCTGGATCATGGCTTCCCGAGGAGCGTACAGGAGATTTGTTTCCCAGGAGAGCTTCAGACAGAGGGCAGAAACCTTCTCAGATCACCGCTCATTTCAGACAGACAGCTTCTGCATACTCAGAGACATCATACTTCAGAATGTGCCTCAAGTATGGCAGAACTGATCTGCAGCATGGTAATATCTTCTCCACGTTCTTACATTCTGCGTTCAACATTGTTTTTTCTACAAACGCCTGAGCGATCAAAACAATCATGCAGGCTATCATGATTCAGACCAGCAAGATTCCAAGAACAACATTATTAATTTACAGGATGGCAGAGGTGTTCTGGGCTTAGGAGCCCATCATTTTAGGAGCTGGGAGGGCGATGAAGCTGGCGGAAACTATTTCTGTGATGATAGGCATCAAGTAGAAAAAATGAATTATTAATCACAAGCGTTTTTTTCCCTGATGCCCGGAGGAAAAGGCGACTACTGCTAACACAATCCCCATCTCATTTATTTTTATAGAAAACTTATTAAAGTATGTACTTGAGATCAAATGGTTAGTACTAGAGGAAGCACATGGAAATAATGAATGTCATCAACAGGGTCTGAGTGTTTGTGGCTCTTAACAAGCAATCAGAAAAGTGCTGCAATATGCATCTGAATTATGACTGAGCTGAGATTGGGCTTCTCCAGTTATTTTATTATTTAGCTCTAAGTTCATTTCGTTAAGATAGTCACGCTGTTAGAAACGGAGAGCAATAATGAGGGATTGACACAATATGCTCCAAATTACCAAATTGTGAATCATTGTTAGTGCCATTTCAGATAGCTGCATATATAATTGACCTAAGGTTATTCTGCTGCATAAAGTTATGATACTTTGCAATTTGTGGATGTAAATTAACAATTTACAGCTGTTTATGCGGTTTTATTGGTAACACTTACAATAAGAATCGATGTGTTAACAGTAGTTAATGCATTACCCTAGGTATCAATAACTTCAATTATTACCAATTTTAATGTATTTTTAATCAAATAAATGGGGCCTTGGGGAACATAAGAGACTTCTTCCCAGAAAAACAAACAAACAAAAAACAGCTTAAAACTTGAACAATAGTGTACATAAAAATTAACAAAACTTTATAATACATATTACTATTTGTTAATTATTTAACACTGTTGCCTTAATTCATTAAAGTGCGTTAGTACACGCATACATTGATTGTCATTATTTGTAAACTATTGTATTGTAAATTTCTCCTTTTGGACATGTCTCAAGTTGCCAGAAATGTGCTGTGGCCATCATAGGTATTTCCTGCCGATGAAGAAATAGTGAACTACAGTCCTCGGTCAGCAGAGTTTATAGTCAATGCCATTGGCTTCATGAGTTACACTGTTCTGCCAGCGCCCTGCTCTCACCCAGGGGAGATGGGTGTCTTTTTGATATAATGGCATTATCTTTTATATGTCCTTGAATGCAAGATCTTTCTTCAAAAATGCTGGCAGAGGGGACACACAATATCTGAATGCGCCTCCTGATTTTACAGACAAAGTCTTCAAGGTGGACAGTAATATTCCACAGGATATTTCGCCCATGAGTGGCTTTAAGAGAAAAGATCTTTAATCTCTTTGTAAAGTTTAATCAAGGTGAAATTTCAAGACACTCCTCTGAAGTGAATCGCTTTGACGCGACAGGATGGTTTTTATTAATAAATGCCATCTTTAATTGAAATCTCAATTTATCACTGTGAGAGCTATCTGTTGTGCCGCAAAACCGCGACACGAGTGCCGTATTGAAATCATTACATAATTAGGAAAATTAAATAGGTAATACATTCAGCGCTTTACTCCAGGGACAGTTACATTTCTGCTTTTCTATCGCCATATTTTTTTAAATGACTCAGTTTTGTTCTTGCAAAGAGGAGATAAGGCTAATTGGACAGTTGAAAGACCCATGAATTGATGATATTGCTTGTGTTGCTCTCGTTTTACTACGTGGCCCGCATTAATGCGTTTTGAAACGTGCCTTTTAGGTTTCCTGAGCCTGCACAGTGACCTTGGTGTCTTTTTTCTTCTTTCCCTCTTGATGTACCCTCTTAACAGTCTGAAATGGGATTTGAAATGCACTGCATTATGACATGTGAACAGAATGTGTGAGCTGACCCTCTCAGTTCATGGAAACATTCGTATTATGACTCACATTCAATTATCAATCCAGCCCTTCAGAGAGGCTCTCAACAATAGATCAGTGAGCACAGAATGACCATGAAAAGCTTTGTTCCTACTTACCTCTAAACGTGGAAAGTCAGCAGAGCCTGCAAGACTTCTTTGCCATGGCAATAACCACCTTTTGTGCTGCATGTTTTCTCTTATTGCAAGGAAATATTCTGTACTTGGCACGATGGGCCTACGCACACATACATGTTGTTTTATTTATGGAGTTGATGCTGCACGTTGACATTGCGAGACACCTCAAGCTTACATTAACAAACACCCCAGTTTCCATACACTATTAAAGATGCATTATTTCCTCAAGCGAGGATTTTACCCATCAAAACTAAACCTTGCTGGCCGAATTGAAGTCAGCAGCCAGTGGCTTGTGTTGTGTCGTATCATGTCTGTTGACCGTAAGTGTGTGGAATCAGTGGTTTATTGTTTGAGCAGCAGTGCAGAGCAAACGCAATGGACTGAGAGAGTAATGCCGAGTGCACACTGCACGATTTTAGCCCGATTTTTCACTCACCGACAGTTTTTGCGAAATCGCCGACAAATGCCCGACATCGGAGGAAAATCGGTACTCGTTCATGCGAGCGACAATCACACAGTGTGAATGATCAAAGATGCGATCTGAGAAAATCACCGACACGTCGCTGACGCCGGCGAAATGTTTGGCACGCTAAATATCTGGAGCTGTCGGCGATTCACGATCATGCTGTGTGAAATGAGTTCTGACTGAAAACCACGTCGGCGATGACCTACAATCAATGAGAGACCAAGATACAGGGCAGAGGGATGTTCGGGGAGGAGTTATAGACCAGAATATCAGTATTTTAATAGATATATGAACAATTATATCATACACAAACAAGCACAAACATTTGCTTGACCAGCCACAACATCATCATAACAGTTACTGCTAAATTATTTACCTCCAACTCTCTTTGCAGAGCACCCAATCCCTGTTCCCTGCATCTCCCTCCTGCATCATCTGTTTTTCTTTTTCTCCTTGTAGCTGGAAATGCGGGTTCTCGCGTTATTTCCTTATCACTTCTCGGGTGTGTTTTGTTGTGAAACGTAGTTTGCGGACCAGACAGAGCTGTCGGAGATTCTTCCTATTGTGAAGTCATGCAGTGTGTAACCCCCTGTCGCCGATCCATCGTGCAATGTGAACACAGCAGCGACTGACTGCTACCCCAGATAGTCACGCAGTGTGAAAACAACGGCGAGCCGACGAGTTTGAAAATCGTGCAGTGTGAACTCGGCATAAGCCATGAGCTGTGACTACGCTCTTTGTTAAACACAGTCAGGGGAACGTGGTCGATTTAGCAGAGCAACTCTGGGTTCCCACAGCACTTTATATCAAACGGAAAGATTAGCACTTAACAAGCGGTTGGGAAAAGGACTTTTTTTTTTGTTCATTCATTTATCTTCAACACTGCATGTGTAAAACCAATTATAACATCCATTTTACAATGATTTTTTTTTCATGCACATTTTGTAACCCTTCTCTACAGCCTAAATGTGACCCTGGACCACAAAACCAGTCATAAGACAGACATTTTTTGAAATTGAGATTTATACATCATCTGAAAGCTGAATAAATATGCTTTTTTTTTTTGTTAGGATAGGACAATATTTGGCCGAGATGCAACTATTTGAAAATCTGGAATCTGAGGGTGCAAAAAAATCTAAATATTGAGAAAATCTCCTTTAAAGTTGTCCAAATGAAGTTCTTAGCAATGCATATTACTAATCAAAAATTAAGTTTTGATATATTTACGGTAGAAAATGTACAAAATATCTTCAAGGAACATGATCTTTACTTAATATCCTAATGATTTTTGTCATAAAAGAAAAATTGATAATTTTGACCCATAGCCAAATATTTTTGCTACAAATATACCCCAGCGACTTAAGACTGGTTTTGTGGTCCAGGGTCACAAATGACCATATGAGCATAGAAACTAGAATATTAAAGCATCTCATTCATCTTTTATAACATGCACTGCTTTATAAATAATTATTAATGTGACACATGTGTATGTCTTTAAATATGTTTTTGTGATTATCAAAGATGAGTTTTATGGGATAAAATTAGTGACTGCAGGGGGACTTTAATTTATTATCACTTGCCATATTGAAAATCGGGGCAAAAATCGTGTAAATCTTACAAAGATTTTGTCTCATTTGCATAAACATGTGGACACAATTCATTGTTAGTGAAGGTTTTTGCTTGTAGGATAAAATAAGCAAAACAAAAAAATAATACATTCTGTTCATGTTACATTTTAGTTGATTTATTATTGATTATAGGACCACTGATTTATTAAATGGTTTGTCTCTATGTAAGACCTTCAGACTCACAGTAACATCTTTCTTAGCTGAAGATGATATTAACCTAACACTTTATTATGAACTATGTATTAATGTGATGCAAGTATCTCTCTCAGGATCATTCACAAAAATAAGCCACTGTTTAAACTTTAGACTGTGCTGTTCAACAGTAGTCTGCTTGAAGGATTCCTTTTTTTAAATGTTTAGTTTCGTCATTATTTCTAAAAGACATAAAACAAAAATTTATTTACACACACTCACAGACAAATTGCAGTTCATAATGTTCTTCAGCACCAAACGAATCACATGCCTTTAAAGTTTAGGCATATTTCTCCCCAAAGGACCTTTTTTTTTTTTTTTTCCTGGAAGACTGGACATCTTTGTGCCCACTGACAACACAAAGGGGCAGATAAGGGTCCTTTTGCAATGTGAAGAGAGAAACTGCACTGATATGCCATAGCAGTCTCTTCCTGATGAAGTGTTGGACTTCAAAGCAGATAAAAGTCAGAAAGGCTCTGGACCACTGGTAGATATTGAAGTGCTTTCATGAAATACTGCTAAGGGACTTGTGGGTAATGCCTGTGGAAAAGACTCAATGCAAAGCTGGAGCCCATAATATAGGTTGCTGAATATATACAAGGTCTACGTTAGAGGTCTACTAAATAATACAATATTTGCATTATTAAGATGCAACCAACCTGCTTACCGTGAATTCCTTTTAGACCATTGGTAATAATGCTGGCATTACAAAGGACATTGATTTTTGACCAAACATAGATCCTGCTCTCTGTGGTCAGTGTCATCACAGTAAGGTCACTTTCAAAATCCTTCACACTCGCTGTCTGGAACAAATTACCAACCTTCACCTGGAGATCCATTGATCCATCTTCAAAAAAAAAAAAACTGATTCTCTTCAAGGAGCGCTTTACTAACCAACTAGTGTCTTTGCACTTTTTGCACTTAAAAAGAAGGACAAAATTCTACACATCTGCAGCAGCACTACTCATCCCAATTGGATAGATTGATTCTAGTATAAACTTCATCTGTAAGTCGCTTTACATGAAACCGTCTGCAAAGTATGACCAGTAAAATCTTACTCAAGGTAGATGGCATATTTAATTTGACATGAATAAAAAATATGCTGCAAGTAATCGATGTACAGTCCATTTAGAAGATTTAAAAAAATGGTGCAGAAACAATTTTCACTTAAGGTGACCATGCATCCTCTTCCAAAACAATTCCTAGCTGGGATTTCTAAATTGCCTAAAATATCTCGTTTTTGTCTTTGTTTTCCTGTTGACGTTCTCTCTACAGTCCTCATGCATCATGTGTACATGTATTTACATTGACTGTTCTCTGTAGATCACAAATTCCCACGTCACGATCGGTCGATTATGTACAATGCCTGCACACTATTGGTCAAACTACTTTTCAACCATTCAACCTTCAAAAAGTACGAACAAATTGGAAAACAAAGTCAAAACCTGGACATTTTAGGCAATTTAGAAATGCTGGCCAGGACAGAAAAAAAAGATGATGTATTGTCACCCTATAGTTAGTACATATAACAAAGAATTACTAAGAAATGAAAGTAACACATTGAAATAAATGTAATTTGTGAGAAATTATGAAATATAATTTTGTGTAAAACATAAACAAATAATGTTTATTTGCAACATCAATTGTTTTGTTTTTTTTTGTCTTTTTTTAATATCTTAATTAACATAAATTTTTATGTTAGCTGGAATGTTTTGTCTCTAGAAATGTTTTGGAAGGAGGTATTTGCAACATTTTGTTGGCTGAAATATCAATACCAAGGTACACAACAGTACAGCCTGTTAAACATGCTGTACTTTTACAGCTTTGTTAAATATCTATCCAGTTAAACATGGTATCAACCCTGACTAATGTCCAAATGTGCTTAATTTACATTCATTTTATTAATGTTTGCATGGCTCAAATATCCAAGTCTAGTGTGCATCCATCCCATGAGGCCTCTCCTAACTAATTGTATCTAATCTAGTATGTAATTGGCAAGACGAAAGTTAATTTCTTTCATTTAAGAATAATTATTTTGATGTTCCAAACTTTATAAGAAATGTTTGATACAGCTGCACTCTTTTCATTTTAGTCGGTACGTCTCAGCGTGAGATTGTTTTTTTTTTAATCTGTATTATGTATTTTTAGCTGGACTGGAGGGGGTGGAGGCAGGCAAGAAATATGGTTGCATTCTTCTCCACTGCATGCTTGTCGTGCGCCGCTGCTC
Source organism: Sinocyclocheilus grahami (assembly GCF_001515645.1). Taxonomy (NCBI): domain Eukaryota; kingdom Metazoa; phylum Chordata; class Actinopteri; order Cypriniformes; family Cyprinidae; genus Sinocyclocheilus; species Sinocyclocheilus grahami. The sequence continues at coordinate 752,281 of NW_015505574.1, forward strand.
CAGCTCTCCCCAACTCACTATATGTTCACCCCGATATGCACCCCGAGGCAATGTGCCTTTCATTATTTCTTTTGAAACTTTCATCTGAAGTCTCCTAGGGATTAGCCCTCTTGATTCCTGACACAGTCGATGAAAAACAAGCCTTATACACTGGGAGGCTTTCAGTCAGTAGAGCTACTCTCTCTGCTCCATCTCTCACAGTTTTCAGCCATGTCAGGATTCCTACACAACAAGTGGGCTGTCTTTCTTGATTTTCCTAATGGCTTCGGTGACCTCTTATCATTTGGAAGAGAGCTGGGGGTTTTAAAACGCTCCGTCTCTTTCTTTGTTAATGAATGTAGCAAATCTTTACTACTTAACACCTCTGAGATTTTATCAGGGAAACTGTGGTCTGTTCACGGTCATGAATGTTAATAAGCCATCTTATCTCAAGTGCTTCAGTGCCTCAGCCCTCTCAGATGGTCTTTACAACAATGCTGGGACTTACAAAGATGATGCAAAGCTTACCAAGTTTCAAGTATGGAATTGTAAGTGTTGGCTCTGACTGCAAGCTTTCTGATTGGCCAAGCTGAACCTGCGCTTTTAAATTATTAATTGGTGTTCTTCAGAGATTTAAAGGGATAGTTCAGACAAATATGGAAATTCTGTCATCATTAACTCACTGTCATGTCGTTCCAAACCTGTATGATTTTCTGACTTCTGCACGACACAGAACATGTGCAAATAATGAAAGTCAATGGGGTCCAAGTTAGGACAGTATTTTTTCTCATGTGGACGTCTGTAAAAATGTATTTACATGGCACCTCAGTGATAAAACTCATGGATTCGGACAGTGGAGAAGCGAGTTCTGTGATTGTACAAACTCACGTGGCCAGTCTCATGATTGTCTGCTCTAAATAAAATGTCAAATGCTTGGAATAATAAGAATAAAATCATATTTAATGATATCCTATTTATTATTTGACTGTTTAAATATCCTGTTTAAAAATAAAGTCTTGTATTTTATCTCTCAAAATGATGCATGCCATTAAAAATGCGGAGATTAGCAGAAATAAGTTAATACAACCTCTTATTTACATAAGGTAAACATAAAGCTGATTGGTTTATTATGTTTATGTATATAATTGTAGGCATTTATATACATATATACTTATTTCAAAATTGTATTGCATACCTGTTGCTGGCATAATTAATGACCCATTTTAAATGTTTGTGATTTCTTCCCTTTCTTCTTTTTGTTCTTAACAGTTCCCACTCGTTGTGGTGGAGCAGTGATGAAATATTGTTCTTGTAAATACTTTTCAGCATTTCAGTAATAAATATGCATGGAAATTACAGCGAAGTGCAATAATTACCGTACAGGGTTTGGCAATGGTAAAAAAGATTTAAATGGTACATTTTGAACTGATTTCTTCTTGTAAACTCAGAAATGTGGTTTTGAATGGCAATTAAATTACCACGTGACCTTGGTGTTTGTCAAAAAACAGTAGGTAATTTGACCTGGGATTTTCACACGGGTGGTGGAAGAAAAACACAGATATTCTAGATTCGGACAGCACTAAAGTTACAGACTAACCCCTGTAAATATTGAAAACAGCTGATGTCCCTATGAGAAACAATGGACATCCAAATCGGGCTATACTTGAACTGTATTTAGGCTATTGTTTTCCTGTAGGACGTTTTACTATTTTTTCTTGGCAACCGCAGTGCTCCTGAGAAATCTAAACCTGTACGAATGTCTGTGATTGCTGATATTGTATTATCCCATAGTTTTTTTGACTAACCTGAGCTACCATTTGCACACTAACTTTACATATGCTCGAATGGTGACTGAGGAAAAAGTAGGCTAATATAATAAAATGTATTTAAGAGAGCCAAAAATGAGGATACATATCTACAAAGATACATATATCCAAAGTTATGTTATGTACTCTAGATGGCGCAGTCCAATAGGTCAAATTCAATATGACATAATGACATCATCACATGGCACAGCTGATTGGTTCTTTTTGCATCAGCAGCCAATGAGCTTGCTGCTCAACATTCAAATACTTGGCTAGTGCTTGCTGTAGCAATTGCGGCGTGTTACAGAAACCCTCCACCTTCCCCAGCTCCACCTGTATAGATCTGCTATACGGGGTGATTCATGTATGCTATATGGGGGTTATTTTATATCTGTTATGTGCAGCAGCAGTATTTCTGACATACTCACAGCAGCATGTTGTGGATGTTTTGGCAGTAGCGAGTCTCGGTACTTGCTCTGCCGCAGCAGCAGCAGCGTAGCAGATATATTCCGCCAAGACCAAACACATGAACATTGTCATGTACATTACCATACCAATCCCTCCGAGAGTTGTCATTATAGAACTAGATTTCTCTGTTTGTTATAAGTAGCCACTTCTTTAAACTCATGTGAAGTTTATTTAAATAAGGTTTTGAAAATAAAAAAAAAAATCATTAAAAAGATGTATGATGCATGCAAACACAGCACATAGCCTTCTGTAATGCCAGCATTTAGAAAACACACACTCCCAACTCTTTAATAACATGCCCCATCCAAATTGGTATATAAAATCACAGACGTGGGTGATAGTAACACAAATGTAATTTAGAGATAACTAATCCCAATACAAATATGGGTAGTATTTTTGATGGTTTTTGTCCACGCATTCTTCCAAATAACTTCTTTTGAGGTTGAGTTTACGACGAGAGAATTTGGCAGAACTATCGCTCTAAGCACTGTGTGTTTGAAGCTGCCCATTTTTTGCTGCTTTCTTTTATTAGGATTTTCACTATGTTGTATTTTGCCATGAAGCAGGTGGAGCTAATCTATCTCTTTTGCCCTTCAGTTATGGTTTACTGTCCAGGGGACTGGACACGAGTGTCTCCAATAATCTCTTAATTAGGCGATGATGGACTATTCATTTAGTATGCAAAGCTGCAGATCCTACTTTTCTCTGAGCAAAGCCCCCTTTCGCTGTGGCAGCCGAGCCAACGCTAATGATCTCAGCAAGTGGCAGCAATCCATTGCAGTGCTACTGTGGGGCCACATTAATCTTGTGGGTGATCCGTTTGATGAATGACCCTAAACTAGAAGTCCTAGCAGATTCCACCCTAATTATGCTGAGGGTGCTCCACCTGGGAGGTGTTCGGGGACTCTTTGCAGACTCAGGGATGTGTCGCCGCTCTACAGGTGCTTCTAGACATTGCTCCGGTGGAAATCCGGTGGACCCTTTGGGAGAGATGACGTCACGTGTCCTGGGGCTACCAGCCAGAGGTGAAGATGATGTATTGGACCTGTCCCTCCCATGTGCCACCTGGGCAAAAGCCTGCGAAAGTCATCAATCTGAGGGACATTCCGAGAAGGGGTCATTAGATGCCTCAGATCTATTACAAGCTGTTCTGAATCTTTTTAAACTATTTGAGAGATCTTTCGCTACCGGATTGCTTTCCGGGGTGTTTTTGTCATTCCACTGGCATTAAATTGCTTCTCTCTGTTGCTCTGAGTTGTGTTTGAAGATTGAATGTTCAGCAGGGAAAGTGTTGCATCAGCTGAAGTTCTGGAAAAATAAATAATATACCAATGTTCTCTTAAGAGGCAAAGGAGAAGAATCTATTCTCCTTGAGTGGATTCTTGTTCTCAAAATTAGTCGAACAAACAAATGTATGTAATTTTAAAACCTTTATTACGAGATTTAGAGGTCAACGTTACAGTGCAGCTAGAACTGTTCTTAAGTTACTCACACATTTTTTTTTTCTTCAAATGTCTTCACTTTCCAAGTTTTAAGTCTCTCGTTCTCAATGATATTTGTTTTTGTTTTAGTAGAGTTTTATTTTTAAGTTCAGTTTCCAATCTAAAATTGGGGGGAAATCATGTTAAGTCAGATATTAAAATACTATATTATACAAATCATAACACTAAAAACTAAAAGTATTCATTTTAAAGGTGAATGTAGTCATCACAACTTTATAATATTTGCTAAATATTACATTTAACAGTTTTATTAGCATACATACAAATGAACTTGTGAGTGTTAAGTGATGGCAAAGGTGATTAAATGTAAAAATAGAGCATATGAGCACAAATAAATATCCAGTATCAGCCAATGTCAAGCAATTGTCAAATGTAAATAAACACTAAAAATGTAATTACAAAGTGAATTTAAACATCACAACATTATACATTTCAGTTTGATAAATAGATAATCAGGTTGATATTTTCTAAAGATTACATTTATTATTGATGTGTTATTAGTGTATTTAGAAACGTACATAATTAAGTGTTAAATGACAACAAGTGATTAGCAAATAAATCACTTACAAAATTAATGTTCAACAATCAACCTCTATATATAAAACAATAGGCATAAAATAAATAACATTATGTTATTGGTCGATAACCCATGTGGTACCATTATTGTGCATCACTTATTTGATGGATTTTACCTTAACTGTTATTGTTGAGCTATAAATGTGATCTTAAGACTGTCTTGACCCTCTCTGAATAGATTCTTGTCAAATCAACTAAGATTTTTTTGTACTTTTTTTTAAAGATATAGACAAAGATACTATAGCGCAACGAGCAATGTAATCTTAAAACAGTCACTCTGGTCGTTACCCTGCAATTGAACAATAGTCTTAACAATAGCTTCTGAGAGTTGCATTGCCATTCTGTTCTGCTACAGGAGTCTGAAGGATCTGCAGGAGAACCTTAATGAGAAGAAAAGCCTTCATAAGGGGGCTGATGTCTCCAGGGCAAAGCACGGCCTAGCGGATGTCCGCAGGGAAATTCTTTGACCTCCAGTTTCTAGTAGCGAGATGCGAGACTCCCCATGGCCCCTGATGGTTATCCTGCCTGTTCTCTGCGGTTTGCAATGCTCTTTCTCTCCAGAGCTCGTGACCCCTTCAGAAGTCATTTTGATTCTCCTTCCCAGCAACCTGTCCTCTGTGACTTTTTATTTCAGCTCAAATTTGTCATCTCTCATTAACTTTCGGAGTAATGACATTAGTATCAATAGGCTTTTACTCTTCCAATTTTTATCATGCCTGACTGAGGAAATCACTCATTATCTATTTTATGTTTCATAGAACACAACTATGCTTCTTGGAGATGTTTCATTTGTTTGTTTTCTTGTTGATTACACAGACGCTGTTGACAATATTACAAATTCAATCTCCCGGCTTTCCCTTCGCAGTCAACCGTAGTTAAGCCCAGCAAACAGCAACGTTGCATTGCTGCTATCAGACAGATTGATTTAATTGCGTTCACATACAATAAAGTTAGGATCTAAAAGGTCAGCAGGAAATGCTGCAAAGCCCAAAGGAGCAATTTTTTTAAAGAGGCTGGTGAATTTAATACACATCCATCACTTTTTTATCATCTAATTAGTCCTCTGCATGGCAGGCTGTTCAACATGGGAGGAAACAGCGGTATTGATTCGATAAAGGCCTAGTATCTATCATTTCACTTGTTCATTGACAGACTGCCCGGCCATTTCTGACTCTGTCTTTATAGTGTCAGCAAAGTGCTCCTGCTTGTTGCACTATTGCCTTACAAAATTGTTATCATCCCTCTGATGTCACAGGAATAACAGTTTCCTGCGTGAGGCATAAGTTTTAACCCAACACATTTTTATCGCCCTGATGCAGTCGTGCATCTTGGGTGTACACAAAACTAAAAGCAACCAAAGAGCATCGTTTCATATCCAGCAATTTGGCATACTCATAGAAGGGATGTGGAAACTGTTATATTGCTGACATTTCTAAATTCAAGGGCTGAATTTGAATGACTGCATGTGTCAATATTACTGTGGACAAGATGATTTTTTCCCCTTAAAGTGTTAGTTCACCCAAAAATGAAAATGCCGTCATTAGTTACACACCCTCATGTCGTTCCAAACCCGTAAGACCTTTGTGCATCTTCAGAACACAAATTAAGATATTTTTGATTAAATCCAAGAGCTCTCTGACCCTCCCATAGACAGCAATAATTCTACCACAATCAAGGCATGGAAACGTAGCAAGGACATCAGTAAAATAGTCCATATGACATCAGGGTTCAACCGTAATTTTACAAAGCTACGATAATACTTTTTGTGTGCAAAAAGCATGCGCATGCTGAAAGTAAACAACGCTGATTATGTTGATTACGTTCTGGGGTACTCTCCAAAATGACGGAAGACGGTTCCTCTGGGGAGAAGAATTGTTGAATAAATGATGTTATTATTGTTTTCTGCGCGCACAAAAATTATTCTCGTAGCTTCGTAAAATTATGGTTGAACCACTGATGTCACAATGACTTTTAACAATGTCCTTGGTACGTTTCTGAGCCTTGATCGTGGTTGTATCCTTGCTGTCTATGCAGGGTCAGAAAGCTCTCGGATTTCATCAAAAATATCTTAATTTGTGTTCCGAAGATGAACGTAGGTCTTACGGGTTTGGGACGACATGAGGGTGAATAATTTTCATAGAATTATAGAAAATAGAACTAGAACTAGAACATAGAACTAACCCTTTAAACCAGTGTTTCCCAACATTTTTCTGCCACGGCACAGCTTTGATAAGTAAAAAAATCCCACAGCACACCACTAAGCAAAAAAAAAATATATATATATTATAATAATATATATTATTACTTTTTCCCCCAATAATTAAACAATGCGTCGTCAGAGCTGGTATTTTTGCTATTTTGGCTTTTTATATGATCAGACACTTGAACTTAACATTTTCTGAAAATCAGGCTCAAATGGTGTTAACAAGGTTTTTGACGAGCGACAGAGGAATATTTTGTCTGTCATCAGAACGGCAGCATTTGAGACAGTAAATTAATCGCATTATGTTTTTATCAATTTATAGAGTTTATTGTAGCTATATGGGCACTCAGTTTTTCTTGTTGTTTAACACTTCTGGCCAAAATATCATGATCTAAAAGATGAACCACTATGCACAGGATATTTAAAACGTACACAAGTGTACTGGCTACAGCTAGACGCCAAATGCTAAGACTCTTCTCCACTCTTCATTACAAAACATTAGCCTTTATGGACAGTGTTACTTGAGTAAAGAAAACGCTGCTCTTTTTCGAACAGCAGTTCTTTATTTACCCTTGTATTGCGAAGAAGTGGACGTCTGTCTTCAAACTGCGCATCGTGGCACTTCATTCTGAATGGAGGCGGGGTGTTGAGTTATGAAGTTTGACTGACAATTTGAGGATCCAATGGCGTTACAAGGTTTGGTCACATGCTCTTTTGAATGCTTTTCATTGGTTAAATATTTGTAAAAACCCACAAACAGACATAACGATGACCAACAGAACTGATTTAAAATAATAAGGAAATATAGGCTAATTGAGATAGGAAGTTTTTGATAATTTTCCACAGCACACCAGACAACCACAGTGGTTGGGAAACATTGCTTTAAACTGTACTCTGTGCTGCATTATCGTCTTAATTTGTCTCTACTCTCATCCCAGGACCAAAATAAAACTGGAGGGTGAAATGATTTTGTTCTGTCTCCATAGGTGCAGTGAAATTCATTGGCGCTATCGGCTGATCACCAATTTAGACTGTAGGCCTTATAGATCTGCTGGCTTGTTCACTGAACTTAATACTGTGTATACACTGTAGAACATTTATACACAATGCAATAAGCATGTGTCAGTTATAGTATAAACACTCTTACAATGCCTAATCTGTTTTGTTTGTTCATTGTTTTGTTCACATGGCATACAGATTTTTGACTAACCTATACTGATACTATACCGAGGTGTAGGTGTTTCAGTGTTTATACACTGTAAAAAAAAATAAACTCCTGTTGTTTTTATAGAAAGAAATTGCAGCTGTGGTTAAATATAGTAAAATGTTAACACATACTGTATTTGCAGAAAAGCCAGTACATTTTACAGTTTAAAACTGTAATAAAAAAACTACTGCTATTAAAATCTGTTTTGTACCTTTAACATAAAATTACTGCTGCATTTTCTGTAAAATAATGCAATAAACAACAAAATAAGCCATAGAATAAAACCCTATTATGCATAACTGCTAACAAAAACTATTAAGAAAAACGTATGAGAAAATTATGTAAATTGAAGCAAAAGTCATAGTTAATAGTGAGCATTGGACCCGAATCTAAAGTGTGACCAGAATAATTTATGTAGTTATTTGAAATAATTAAAATAACTGTTTCATGTTTATCCTTGTATCATTAACTTGTCGAGGTTGATATAGGATTTAGAAAGTAATTAGTACTAAGTAATTAAATACTTTTTGGAGAGAGTAATTTGTACACTAATCTAATTACACTGTTGAAGATGTAATTAGTGTAATAAAAAAACTACTGCTATTAAAATCTGTTTTGTACCTTTAACATAAAATTACTGCTGCATTTTCTGTAAAATAATGCAATAAACAACAAAATAAGCCATAGAATAAAACCCTATTATGCATAACTGCTAACAAAAACTATTAAGAAAAACGTATGAGAAAATTATGTAAATGATATACCATCAAATGTGAAGTTTCACCCAGGGAAGAATGTCATGTTACATTTTTTTTTTTTTTATTTGAAATAATTAAAATAACTGTTTCATGTTTATCCTTGTATCATTAACTTGTCGAGGTTGATATAGGATTTAGAAAGTAATTAGTACTAAGTAATTAAATACTTTTTGGAGAGAGTAATTTGTACACTAATCTAATTACACTGTTGAAGATGTAATTAGTAGTAATTACTTTTTTAGAGTAATTGCACTGATTGCAGTCTTAGATCTTAACGTTTATGCAGGCTTATAGACCAAACTACCATTCCCCCACTCGCCACTCAGAGTTCAAACAATTATAAGTCTGTTTCAAGCATTTTTGGCAGATTTCACAGGATTTCCTTTTGGACTGCATGTCAGAAGCTTAGAGTCCAACTGCCAGCCGATCTTTTAAATATCCATGGATATTTAAAAATGAGTTTCCTTCACTGTGAACTCTACATTACATTTTCTTCTAGCTTCTAGGCAGGTGCTATCTTTAAAAGCAACTTCAAAAATAAAATATGCATCCGAATTTTTGATCAAAGAATTGCGTCTCCTACAGTGTGTGGAGCTGTATTTCCAGTGAGCATTTGTACCTAAGTTTGAGAGGTCATTTCAACATTGGAGAGTGAGAACAGCAGCACTGCCACATATAGATAGGTGGGTGCCCTATATATAGCTTATATATACTATAAATAATTAGATGACTGTTTCCTTTTAATTCCAGAAATGGTACATTTAACTTACATTATATGTAAGGCTGGATCTATTACGGTTTTCCCCCATATACAGTAAGGGAGCTCACTGTTAACCAATTACCAGGTTTTACTGTAGTATTTTTACAGTGTTTAACAGTTTTCTACTCATTGTACAGTGCACTTAGTTTAAAACCTATTCAAATGTGCAGGCTTACAGTATACAGAGCTCAAACATCTTTCTTGATTTTAAACAACCTCCAAAAACCAACTACGAGAAGCTTGCAGGAACTAAAATTTATCAGGAAAATGAAATGCTTACTTTTAACGGATGCTCTGAGCTGGAAGCTGTAGAACATGAGGGGCGTGATGAATGGAGGGATCTAAAGGAAGGGGACACATCGATCAGCTTACAAGTCATCTGTTTGTTTCCCTAAAAGACATATGTCTTATCCTTGGGTCATATTCAGTAGCGAAAAAGATGTTGATAATAAGTGTATAAATTAACATTTTGAGCATTTTCACTGTAAATAGTGCTTGAATGCTTCTATTTAGTGAACTCTGTAGAAGAGGGAAAACAACAGATAAAGAAATTTCCATTGTTGAATTATTCAACATACATACCACAAGAACACTGCTGAATTCCAGAAATGCGTGCATCCACCCATTCAATCATTCCTCATCTATATAGTCACTCCTGCAATCGGTGCATTAATGTGCTGTAATGTGCATTAAGGTACCTGCCATGAAGGATCACCACTGTTTGCCTAATGCTGTTGTTGCATGGATTAATCCTGCGTTTCTCAGGCCAGTAGAGAGCAGGCATGAGCTGCTCTGTATAGACCAAAGTTAGTGCTTCTGTCATAAAAATGGAGTCATAACAATATAAATGTGATATCAGATATAATCAAAGGAAGAAATATATTCAAATAATGAGCTGCTGTAATGTTCCTCTTATCAGTATTGCTTTCACTGGTGCTGGTACTGTAGGCTTTGCAGGTTGTATGAGAGTGACAAACACCCACTGCACTGTAACATAAATATTTTGTTGTAAATGTAAGCTCTAAAAAAAAAAAAAAGATAATTGTTGTGTTTTAAAAGAAATTCACGGTTTCAACGGGATACTTGCCGTATTTTTTCTAATTATTTGTGCATTTTTTTCAGTGCACCCCCAACATTTCTGCATTCTATACTTTCAACTCTATTTTCTTGATCAGAAAATATTTTCTTAATCAGATACTTTGATTATACATCAAATAACATTCTTTGTGCATTTGAAAAACCAATTCAATAACTAAAGCCATAAAAAGTTATTTATACCATAAATATATAATATATAGTATAAATATACTATATATTAGTTTATGCAAATTAAATTATTTTGTATCACATTTATTTGTAATATTATTAGAATATATTTCAATGTTATAATAAAATAAACATCATTATTATAAACCAGTATATCGATATTAATCCGTTAGCATCAACTATTTTTATTCAATAAAATGCAAACACAATATTGTGTTTTTTTTTATTATTTTTATTTATTTATCTGTTTGTTTTTAAATAAATATGGTTCTATATAAATGTCTTTTCGTTTCTTCTGATCATATTACAAGCGTGTCTAATGCTTTCCTCCTCTGTCGTCTTGTAGAAAGCGGTAGACGTAGCAGCAGTTTCTTACTGTAGTACTTTTCTGGTTTTTGGATGAGCCCACGGCTGATGCGCACATCACGTCTACCAATCAACGCGACGCGTTACGACTGCGCGCTGCACTCTCAGCCACTGAGAGCAGTCAATGAATATTTATGGCGAGGCTGCTCACTCTCCAGCGCTCAAAGTTAGTGGATTAGCAGTGGGAGGATGACTGCGTGATACAACATCAGCACCTCGTTTGGATTAAGATCCAGTGTTTGCGCCGATTGCCACTTTGAAATCAGCGGTGTGAACGACAGCGGTGTCAAAATTGCACTCCAGAAGCGGTATCGAGTGCAGACGTGCCCTGCACATCACTTAAGAGACTTTGCTATTTCTTTGCCCCTTTTCTTCTAAGATGCCAAGACTTCCATCAGCATCAACACCCTCAGTCTACAACCGAGAGGGCTGCTCGTTTGGAAGGACGCCCGACCGCAGTCGTTCTCATCTGCAAGTTCAATCCGATCAATTGTGACAAAGGCTGTCAGCGTCGGAATAAGAAATCGATACTCGAGACGTTCTTCTGGAATTTTAACGATCCGTTTTCCTCAAGCGAAGCGCGCGTGGAGAGCGCGGGGTCCTCCTCGCACTTTCAGATGTTCGCGGTGTTTATGGTGACAGATTATTGTTGTTGAGTGTCCATGCGAGACTTGGGGTGGAAAAATGTCTGGCCACTTCTCTGAGAGGGTCGCTGCTATCAGAGATGGCATTTTGGTCCAGCACTTCGGTTTTTACTTCTAAAGTGCCCCGGAAGATCTTATTCATGTTCACCCTGTCCCTTTCTGTCACCTATCTGTTCTATAGCTTGATGAGCTGTTACAACTCCTTCCAGTTCCAGGAGAACTACGTCTATCAGGGGAGGCTCGTGACAGAGGAGACAACTTTTGTTACGCTGAGGGAGAAACTTTACTCGACCTCTTCCCAGGTCTACCTCGACGAGGAGTTCGTCGAGAGGACGGCCACAGAGCAAACCATCGCCGTCTCGAGCGTTAGAAATAGCGTGGGGATCGACGAGAGGACGGCGGGATGGGTGCGAGCTCAGGCGGCTACTACGCGCTCCGCCGCCGCCGCTGCTCCTGGAGAGCCCCCGGAATTCAGCACCACGGACAGCGAGCTTCGGAGAGCGGTGAACTGCACCTCGGATTACGGGGTTAAAAAATTGCCCCAAGCCATTATAATCGGAGTGAAGAAAGGGGGGACCAGAGCTCTGCTGGAAGCTTTGCGGGTTCATCCCGATGTGCGAGCCGTTGGGAATGAGCCGCACTTCTTTGACAGGAACTACGAGAAGGGGCTGGATTGGTACAGGTGCGCCCTTCACGTTTCTCTGTTGTGTTGTTTATGGGTCAGTGACAGATAATGATGTCTGATCACACGATAGCAATCTAGTTTAAAGTTCTTGGAAATGCCATTTCTGTCTTGATTTTACTTCAATATGCTTTTGAAGAAGTTTTAATCCGATTTTTACAAAACAGTTGATTTAATCTCAAGCAAAATGCTTATCTTTGTTATTATTATTATTATTATTTAATTTGCAGACATTTTTACACACACACACAGGTTTGTTTTTATGGTTTATGGGGACTCTCCATAGGCGTAATGGTTTTTATACTGTACAAACCGTATTTTCTATTGTCCTACATCAACCCTACCCCTAAACCTACCCCAAAAAAAACTCATTCTGAATTATTTATAAGCCTTTTGAATTACGGGGACACTGAAAATGTCCTCATAAATCACATTCTCGTTGTAATACCTATGTCATACCAATGTTATTATACAAATGTGTGTCCTCATGAACCACATAAACATGCACACACACACACACACACACACACAGTAGGCCTATGTAAAATAGTCATGAGAATGCAGGAGACCTCTGTTTTATGGTTTTCTTGTCACATGACAACAAAATGGCTTCCTTTATGACAGTGACTGATTTATTTTATTTTTTCATTTAGTTTTATTATATTATTATTTTTATTTGTTAATGTATTTGTATTATTAATCATTTAAAACAAGAAAATAAAAGACAAACAAAATAATAATGAGAGATTATGCCAAACTGCGGATGCAAAAAGTAATAATCAGACATTTAAAAAAAAAAAAAAAACATAAATTTTTGGGTAATTTAATAGATCCGGGCAAAGCCCTTATATCATCAACAAACATCTTGTCATTGACCCATATATCAGGGTTGAGTTCTTTTTCCTTCCTTTACTATAAAAAAGTGCATGCATTCAGAGATTGCAGACATTATTTACAAGGGGACACTGAAAATGTCCTCATAAATCACATTCTCGTTGTAATACCTATGTCATACCAATGTTATTATACAAATGTGTGTCCTCATGAACCACATAAACATGCACACACACACACACACACAAACACAGTAGGCCTATGTAAAATAGTCATGAGAATGCAGGAGACCTCTGTTTTATGGTTTTCTTGTCACATGACAACAAAATGGCTTCCTTTATGACAGTGACTGATTTATTTTATTTTTTCATTTAGTTTTATTATATTATTATTTTTATTTGTTAATGTATTTGTATTATTAATCATTTAAAACAAGAAAATAAAAGACAAACAAAATAATAATGAGAGATTATGCCAAACTGCGGATGCAAAAAGTAATAATCAGACATTTAAAAAAAAAAAAAAACATAAATTTTTGGGTAATTTAATAGATCCGGGCAAAGCCCTTATATCATCAACAAACATCTTGTCATTGACCCATATATCAGGGTTGAGTTCTTTTTCCTTCCTTTACTATAAAAAAGTGCATGCATTCAGAGATTGCAGACATTATTTACAATTACTGTATTTTTCAAAATGGTCTAGTAATTCACATAAATTTTTGGGTAATTTAATAGATCCGGGCAAAGCCCTTATATCATCAACAAACATCTTGTCATTGACCCATATATCAGGGTTGAGTTTGTTGATTTGTTTCCTGTGTTTTTCATAGATTCTGTCCCACAACATCCTCGTGGTTCTGGCCATTATGTTCCCCAACGATTTCACCCCAGAGGCTTTTCCTTCCTTTACTATAAAAAAGTGCATGCATTCAGAGATTGCAGACATTATTTACAATTACTGTATTTTTCAAAATGGTCTAGTAATTCAGAAAAACACGCTTTTAGTACAAAATGTCTTGATGATCAAAGCTTTTGGAGACATCAGATGATTGTACGGCTAAATGACGGATATATACATCCAAGTGTAGTACAATCATAAAACAAGAAATGGTATACATCTTTATTTGACAAAAAAAAATTATATATATTTTTATCAGGTCTACGTATTGCAGTTGAGTATGCTTACACTTAATGTAGACTTGTTCATCTGCTTTTGTTTCCAATTTTACAGTTGAGAGACGCTTTAGTCAGGCAATTAGTCAGTAGACTAATACATATGTGATGATTCAAATGCAGCCGAGCTCCAGGCTGCAGCTGATGCTTTTGTCCAGCTTTAACATAATTACTATAGCAGCATGACTGTTTCATTTCATGCCGAATTCATGTTCACAATCACTGCTCACTAGAGCCAGGTGCAGTGGATGCTCCGTTGAGCGCTTTGACTCCCAGGCGTGCTCAAATCATGAGGAGCTTACTCAGGTGTATGTGCCCCTCAACATGCTTTGACTCATCAGCCTGCGATATTTCCTAGTTTACACTTCTCCACTCTATTTACAATCTGAGCCAGTGCAGGTTATTACAGCCAGGCTGTTTTTCTTTGGATTGCTATTCTACATAAACCAAACATCATTCAGCCAAGTGGTTGCCTATGATGAGGAGATGCTCGTACAAAGAGTGTCTGAGGGGTAGAGAGTGAATGAGCATTAAGTCACACTGCAGCGTGTGCTGGATCTGCTTGTATCTGCTAGCCTTGGGCTGTGACTCAGAGCTTTGGGGCCAGGCAACATCTGCCGCAATTCACTTCAGAGCAAGTCAAACTCGTAACATTCCTTCATTTGCCTGGGTGTTAATGCGAGCTGTTTCATTATGCTCGTTGTGTGGGGCTCATTAGACCGGGGGATGACAAGCTTACATAAATAACACCTAAGAGTGCTTGTGTGTTTTAGTGTCCCTGAGCCTGGAAAATCCCTTAAGCGGCCATAAATTTGTTTCCACATGCGCTTGGAACATGAGTTGTAGCTTGGAGGAATATCAAATATGTAATGGACTACCATACTCACTGAAGGAAACAACATTACAAGTGCAATAACTGTCGGGCTAGATGTGCGATACGTCAAAATGAAGCTAAACAAAAATAAACTGCAAACAAACTGTATTTAATTTTTTTTAAATTTGCTATGACATTAAAATATGGGCCTTGAATTTGATGACATCACAACATACACTCAACATTTGTGTTTTAATATTGACTTTTGAGTCCATAATCTCATCAAATGCTTGCAAACTGATTTGCATTCGCAGAAGTGGCTCATTTCACACTTAGCTGTGGCTGTAAAGCTTAAGCATGCGAAACGTGTAGTTCATTAACTTAAATAATTTGCATAAGTTTATTATTTCATTTATTCGCCCTCATGTCATTTACAAAACCGTATGACTTTCTTTATTCTGTGAAACACAAGAGAAGAAGAAGAGAATGTCTCAGTATTTTGTTTTTGTCTATACACCTGGGGGAAAACAAATACTTTAAAGGAATTTTTTCCTAACCAAAAATATTATTTCACAAATAACTTTAAAGAAATGGCAAGTAACAAATGTAACATTTTGAAGATGAAATGCTGAAATATACTCTGACAATTTTATTTACCACTTCAGAAATTGCTAATTTATAGTGTACATTTAAAATCAATGGTGATTTCATTCCAAGGACAAAATATTTCTTCAAAATATATTCTTTTATGTTCCACAGAAGAAAGAAAGTCGTACAGGTTAGGATTGTCATACAGGTTGATTTATTATTTATATAGGTGGTTTATATATATTTAATATTCATATGAAGACAACTCGGTTTACAAATATTCTGGATGCAAAGATGCATAGACAAGCCGGTTTTACATTTTAAAGCCATCATGAATAAATATCCAGCGGTAAAGGCTTTCTGGACTTCATTTGCTGGGCATATGTATCAGGAGAAGTTAGGTAATCTTGTCAGTCTTGAAATATGATGGTGCTCCTCCTTTACAGCCTGACGCAATGTTTAAAAGGCTTGTCAGGGAGGACCGGATGCTCTGTTAAACTCCTGTCTGCTTTTAAAAGAAGCCTCACTTTCACTGAGTGGGTAATATGTTCCCTATGTCAAATAATAATAGCTCGGCGTCATTAGACGAATCGCACCACTGTTGGGGTCCACTTTTAGATTAAAGGAGTGCAGGAAGGTAAAAACGAGAGTGTTAAAGCTGAAGTGTGTAATTTTTTGCAGTGTTAAAAGACTCGTATCCCAGCTTAATATGCAGAGACAAGCCATCTGTAGGGCAAAACTTTGCTCTTTTTCAGCATCCCAACTCTCGAGTAGTGCCGGGTGATAATAGTTTACGTTTTGCAATGATACAAGCAGTCAGATATAATGTATGTTCCAGTATATGGTTACTATGTGGTATTGCCAAAAAAATAAAAATCTAACAGGACATTTGCAGCATTTTACAGGCTTCTCGGATCTGTTATTTATTCATTCTATTCAATAGTCCCCCACACAATATTCAGCGCTGGAGATCCTTCGGCTATTTGACCTCAGGAGAGTTTTTCCATCTTTATGTCTGGTCGTGAGCCTGCAAAAAAGGTGGCCTTTCAATAGATAGCAAAGAATCAGCATTGCCTACACCAAGGTATCTTCTTTTTGTTGGAGATAAAATGCATTCTGATCAATGAGAGCTATACACTACTGAAGCCCACGCATTGTTCTTGCCCCATACAAGGTTACACAATGAAGCGCTCTAATTCCACCACCTATTTATTCCCCGGTGCTTATTGTTTCCTGCTGGAGAGTAGAACTTCAGAAATCCCCCATTCCTCACAACTTCTGTAGTTTAAAACAATATTGAGAGTTAAAGGCAAGTTAAGCTCGATCAGCAGCATCTTGCATGCTTGCCCCATAGACTTCCACTGTATGTGCAAAGCTGTTCAAACTGAGAGATGGATAGAAATTACAGTATTGTGTTAGTGGTCATCACTAACATGCCAAAAGATACTATTTGTAGATATTTCCTTATGTTGAATTATTCCTAAAAAGAGAGTAATTTACTCTCTACCCTCTAATTTACTCACCCTCATATCGTTCCAAGACAATGTTATTTTAGTATTATTGAGATACTATTTTATTGTAGTTTTATTCATATTTTAAATTTGTTTTTATGTTTATATCATGTTTTCATTTTAATTTTACTTAAATTATTAATAATTTTGTTTTGTGTTCTTGTCATTTATATTAGTTATTTTAATATGTTCCAAAAACAATGCTATTTTAATATGATTGAGATACTATTAGTTTTGTTAACATTTTAAATTTGTTTATATTTTTATATCATCTGTTTTTATTTTAATTTTCCTTACATTTTTAATAATTTTGTTTTGTGTTCTTGTCATTTATATTAGTTCTTCTAATACATTTATTGTTATTATTATTATTATAGTTTATTAAGTGAAACTAAATTTATTTTAAAGAATGATAGCTCAGTGAAAAAAGTTTTAAGTTATAAAACAATACTGTTCAGAATTAGTATTTGCTAAGTACTTGGGCACTTTCCGGTTCAGATGTTAGTAGATCACATTCATAGTTAATGTGATGAGCTGCACCTCTGGTTACTCTGCTAGAACACCTGTGTGAACCTGTTGGGAACTGACTTCATACATCCACTAAAAATCCCCTGACACTTTTAAAAATAGCTCCGAAAGGTAAAGTTAGTTGGGAAAAGCTCCAGTGCCATTTATTTGCAGATGCCACTTGCTTTGATATTTAATGCAATGAAATTCATGCGTTTTTAAGTGTGGCTTAAGTGTCCTAATACTTTTAGGGCCACTGGGTGCAGCGAATAATCTGCGAGTTTCTGAGGAGTATGAACAGCATGCAGTGTTGATTCCTTCCCGTCAGAAGCCGAGCCGCGAGTTGCAGATGCAGATCCACTGCTGAGCAAAGCAGGACAGAACCCAAATCCTCCGTTTATCCCTTGTTTACCTTGCCTCAGCACGCCACTCTGCAGTTCAACCCGACTCTCTCCTCCTGACTGCTGGCTCGAAGCTGTGAGAGGAGGTGGGCTGCCTCCCAGCTCAAGCTGGATGCCATCTCTCTCCATACAGCCTAGTCTCTGCACCTCCATGGGATGCCCCAATCTGCCTGCTCGTGATAAGCTTCCGCCAAGGCGTGCAAGGACGCACCTCTGGGTACTCGGATGCCAACGCGGCAGTTGTGGAATTAAACTTTTTAATTAGCAGCATGCCCCTGTGCCTGTCGAGAGTGAGTGGACTGCTGCAGCCAGGTCTGTCTCATCCCCCTATTTCCACTTAATTAAATTCACCAGCACAAGAGAGCCCAGCGACTACACGAGCTTCTGTCCTGGCACTTCACATGTTTATCGCCCTTCCTGTCATCTTTTGGCTAGGTGCGAACATCGTGCCATTCCAACGCTGAGATACAGTCGCTGACGGTTGAAAAGGGCGAATGTACTCTCTCTATTACTTTGTTTTGACGTATTGATGATATATAGGCATCTTCCGGGATCCAGCTTTTAGGGTTGCACGGATAGGCACGCACATATTGTTTGGCCCTCCGGAAACAATTCCAGACAGCAGTCTTGACAGTTCAATTACATCTGGGATTTAAAGTCAAAGAGCATTAAGGTGTAAGCATTCACATGGCGCCGCAGTCTATGAGAAAGGTTCTCCGTGGCCTAAAGAATCAAGGTGAAAAGTGAGCCCATATTGCGGAATTTACTCAGAGGTCGGCCTTCCGGGTTATTCGAGTCCATTTCTTTTGCAGCACCGGAGCTGTACATGGAATCGCAGCGTTTTATCTGTGAAGGCCGAGAGAGGAAAATCCACCCGCCGTCAAGATTCTGGAATACATCTTTTCTTACTCACCCCTCAACGCCTCGCTCTTTCTGACAGACATCCTTGCTGCCTGCTGGGCTGAATCCTGCTAGAAAGTTTCTGAAGTGATGATCTTCATCCAATTCCACAAGTTTAATTCACTTATGCTAAGAATCTAATTTGTCAATTTAATTTGCAGCCATTAAAATATTGGCATCGTCTCACAATCTGCCATTAAAGCACAGCTTCTGCCCCGCTTTGTGTCTGTGGATGAGAACCTGAGCCTTGTCCTTGTTGCAAAGCAAATATGGAGGCTGGTTAAGCTTTGTTACATTTTTTTTTGTAGCCCCAGCCACTGCCTCAAGTATTAAATTATTTATTTTGCGGCAAAAATAAAGAATAAACTTAAGTTATTTTGAGCTTAAACAAATTCTCTCAGGGATTATTTACTTTCCACGGATTTGCCATGATGTGTTTCCAGTCAGAAGGAACAATGATTTCATTCGACAAAGAGCTGGTTTACAGTCATCTTAAAATCTCTCTGAATAAGAATTCCCTGGGACAAATAGGCATGTCAATCATACTTGACAAGATTCCAATTTTTTCCCTGCGTTTCCTGCAGCACCCCCTCCCTTTTTGCGTATTGGGTGAGTGATACAGTCTCAAGACACGACCCAAAAACAAGCTATTGCAGTTCAGACAGGAACTTTGACAGGTTGAAGCCACGCAGCGAGGGCAAACATGCGGCTTCTAGCGTGTCTCACGGCTGCTCCTCTGACCTGACATTTATCGTAGCAGAGCTTTACTGTTCCTCAGAGGAGCTGTAGGGATGAAAAAAATCAGATTCCCTGCTAGGAATGTGACACATGGCTTCACCTGCATCTCTCTGTGACATCTGATACAGTACACAGAAATCCTAATACACCATATGGCTCTGACAGATAGAGGATTCTAGTTAAATGAATAGTTCCCCTAAAAGTGAAATTGCTGTCATCGTTTACTTACCTTCATGTTGTTTTACACTTGTATACTGTTATTTTCCTGCAGGAATTTTTGAAGAATTGCTATGCACAAGAACAGTTCAGAAAAAAAACTAAAACAAACACCCTTATAATGTTCCAAACCTGTTTTGTTCATCTTTGAAAGACAAAGAAGATATTTTTCATAAAACCTGAGATATTTCTGTCCCTCCACTGAAAATCCATTCACCCAAAACTGTGATTTTTAAAAAAGTTCACAAATACATCGTACAAGTAATCCATGTGAATCAAGCATTTTAATCCAAGTTTTGGGAAAAGACTCGATTTCTTTCTATGATGAACATATTTCATTTAAGCGTTTATTCACATATAAACGTTGCACATAGAGCACATCAAATACGGTCAACAAAAGCTCAAACGTGCTTTCGTATAACATGGAAGAATAAACCTCATCTGTTTCCCGTGTGCAAATGAAGCACATTTGTGCTTCTGTTGATTATATTTGAGAAGCTCTATATGTATGTGCATTGATCAATGTTTAAATCTGAATAAAAGCATACATAAAATCTGTTAATCATATAAAGCGGCCGTGTCTCTTCAAAAAAAACCTGTGTTAAACCGCTTGATATATGTGGATTATTTTATGAACTTTTTGAACCATGAAAGTTTTGGTGGACAGGACAGAAATTTGTCAGGATTCATTAAAAATGTCTTCATTGCTGTTTTGAAGTTGGACAGTCTTATGGGTTTGGAACAACATGAGGGTGAGTAAATGGTGACATAATTTTAGGGTGAACTATCCCTGAAAGTGGCATATATGTGAGATATACTGTATATTTCCAAGTGTTCTGAAGTCTGTTCCTCAGAAAAAGCGTATTATTTGGCTTCAAAAGACTTGAAATAAGTTAGACGGGCTACTCTTACTGTGCGTTCACACCGCCGGCGGCGAGAGCGTCAAAGTGACCGGAAGACATTCATTTTCAATGTGAGCGGGCGGCGAAAGGCGGCGAAAAGTGGCGAGGAGCGGCGCGGCGCGTCTTGGCCGGCGAGGGCGGTATATGTTTTGGTCTTGACAGCACTGGTGTTCACTATGAACTTGTTCTGTGCGATTCTTTACGAAATTCATCCTAAAAACTTTTTGTGTCCCATGGAAATGATAACACCATATGGCTTTGGACCAGTGAGAATAAATAGACAAAATGTGAATTTTTGGCTGAACTATCCTTTTTAACAGTTTGCCAAGGGAACGCTAAATTGCAAATGAAGGTTTTCTCCATTTTGCGAACAACCGAATGTGAACAAACAAACGAGAAAGGCAGATTTTTAGCAATGCTGCTTTGTGAATGATCTGTGTGACATAGCTCACACCACCCGTTTCTTCAATAATGTACGCAGCTTAGAAGATTGTGACAGGCTTAATTCAATTATGGCGGCGAGATGCGCTTACACTCCGTAGGTGTGAGCTAATTCCTCTGTTAACACCCCTGAGTCACTGTCACAAACAAAGACAAACACATTCATTGGCTTCCAGAAACTTGTTTGCTGTGATTGTCCCATCGCCTTTGAAGTTTCTCATTGCTTTCTGTTGTTTATTTATTCATGTGCTTTTCCTTGCCTGAAATCACCATGAGGTATTCAGCAAGAATACTTTTAGCATAGTGTGAAACAATGTAGGGATGGCATTTTGGAAGTGTAAACCGACAGCAACAGTTTCAAAATACTGAGTTCCGGTGGTATTCTGTTCTTATGTGACTTTGAATATGTGCCATTGTCTATTGAGGTTTCAAGTTGCCCGCCATCAATTACATGCACATGCCATTAATCAAATCCCACATGAGAATGTCCCGCAACATCAGCTCAGCTCACAATAGTTTTTATGCAACAGCTGTCACATGTGCCAAGTGTCCTTTGAGATCTGGACTAAGCTGATGAGATGAAAAAGGATGCTTTTAAGTATTATGTGAATTGCTAATTGGTGTATCAGAAGGTAATTGTTTTGCTGGGGTTATTTGGATTATTGGCATTTGAGATGTCAGTTTGGGCCGTGTTTTGTTGACGTGCTTTGCTTGTTCTATGCCTGCCTAGTAACAGTATAGATGGCAAGTGTTGCTTTTTATAATGCATTTAAACTGTATTTAATTTCTTCAATTTTTGTGTCATTTTTTGTAAAAGTAAAACTCTGTCTTTCATTTAAATACCACATGCGAACATAAACAACTGTAGTGGACTTTTCTGGCTTAAATGAATCTGAAAATGGTTGTTGCACAGCAAGTCTTGGTTCTGGAAGCATTTTCTCCCCATTCATTTTCTCAATGGGGAATTATAAAAAAAGGGTAATTAAAGTTCAAATCCATGAGTTAAATCAACCAGATCTGAAATGAAAATGTACCAACTAAGTGTACTTTATGTGAAAATACATCTTTATGAAAAATGCAAATCTTTGAAGCATTGTGCATGACATATTTAAAGATATATATATATATCTTTAAATCTAAACAGCACAACTGTTTTCAACATTGATAATCATATGAAATGTTTCTTGAGCAGAAAATCAGCATATTCAAATAATTTCTGGAGGATCATGTGACACTGAAGACCGGAGTAATGATGCTGAAAATTCAGCTTTGCATCTCACGAATAAATTATTCCTGTAAAATATATTCATATAGAAACAATTTATTTAAACTAATAATATTTTACAATATTACTGTTTTTACTATATTTTTTGATCAAATAAATGTAGCCGTGGTGAGCATAAAATACTTTATAGAGACCCAAAACTTTTGAACGGTATATATGTATGGAAATAAACGATTTTTGTGTACACAGACTAATGTATAAAAGTGTTGTAGAATAGATAGTAGAGTGTATTTCTGTTAAATGTTCCTTATGTCTTGCTAAGACTTTTCTCTAACTTCCTGTTCCGTGTGGCATTTTGTAGTCAGTTTGTAGTTTTTCTGTTAATCGGCCCGTCATTGTTCTCCAGGTGTTCTTTGTTAGCCCTCTGTGTATTTATACCTCAGTGTTTCCCTTGGTCAGGGTCTGGTGTTGTTCCTTGTGGATGCTTCCTGTGTGCTGTTCAGTTCTTTCCTGCTATCCCCTGTGTTTTGATATACTATATTTTTGCCCGTGTCTCCCTTTGCCTGGATTTACTTTTAGTTTGTTAATAAATGTTTTATGTTGCAACTGGATCCTACTCTCCATCTTTCTGAATCAGCCCTTGTTACAATATTAATCAATTACAACACTGACAGTGCTTCACAGAGTGGGTAGTTACTGCTGAGTGCTTGCATCCTGAATTGTTTGCTGCGATTCTGTAGCTGGTCGATTTTTCTTTCTTTTGTATTTATGATTCCTCACCCGTTACTTTGCTATTAAATATTTACGTTTTTAAGTTCAAATTGACAGCTTGAACAGAAACATACGCAGTAGTTTAATGACCCCTGAGCTCATAGTAGCTCATACAGTATGTCTTGAAAGGTTTCTATAGAATTGTTGCGAGACAAAGAATATGAATTTTACTTCCAGAACCCAACTGTGGCACTATATTGCACACCCCTCTGTGGTTTCGAAGCGTCTTTGTGTAAAAGGAAACATTTTTGAATACCTGCAGTGTTCAAAATAAGGTATAAAAACGAGCTTTCCTGTTTTTATGAAGCAAACTGGGAAATTGAGGGAGAATGATTCCACTGGATGAGGTACTTTAAATGATCTTTGTTCACCACTGATCTTCTTTTAAATTCTCTCCCAGCTTTAGTCAATTTAGTCCTTTTATCTCAAGTTAATACACATTTTCATGATTTAAAACAGCAGACGGAATGAAATAATGCGAAATAAATAATAAAGTCTCTCTCCCCTCAGACATGCAGTTCAGGCTGTCAGCATGCTGCCGAATTGGTGATCTCCACTTAGTTACTTATGCCACACTTTTTAACGTGTTTGCAGTGACGCAGACTCGCTCTTCACGGACATCCACCCCCATTTTTCCTCTCGCCTGCCTCTACATATTTGAAAGCACCTCAACTCTGATTTACGTTTGTAATACTTGTGCATTTTTAACCTGAAAAACACGGAAATGTGATCATCCCGATAAACAATGAACCTGATTCTCTGTTCTGCTCATTCAAGGTGACTTTCCAATCACAGCTTCCATATACTCAGTTCTCCGGTTGCTTTAAAAGGCCAACAAACCATGAAAGCGCATCTGGGCAGAGGTGAGAAGGTAGCAGTGCTGTAACTAATGGGTTTATTTAATTTAATTTACTGCAGCAGCCCGGGATCACAAGAGCCATGCGGGCCGGAGAGAGATTGAGGTTGCTGTGGGAAAGAAAGAAAGATTAACCCTCTTTTTAAAAGGGCAAAATTCGCTCTCATGTCATGCTGGATTTTCCTGCAGAGATATGGCACTGTATAACTTGGCAGAACTAAATGAATACAGCTTTGTGCAGGAATGGGCCTCTTCAGTTTATTTCTGACAAGCCTCCTAATCAACGTCACGCTGGGGGCGCTCGCGCCGGGTCGAGAATCGTTCAGAAATTAAAGCTTTGTAAACACGTCCTCAGATGGATGGAAAGGAGCGTTTGCCGCAACGACTGCCACTCGATGCAAAACACACACACGCCTGACCATCATACGTGAAGGAAGCAGCCGGAGAAAAATGGCTGTGGTTACTGACTGATAGAATATCACGGTCATGGTCAAGCATGTGTTGTAGTCATTAACGTTCACTAATTAGGGACTCGCCTGTGATGCAGCTATTGTGCTTACGTGTCAGTGCATATCTCTTTTGGTGCATGTCTGTCTCAAATTAACAGGCGGAAAAAGGAAAATGTCTCAGAATTCCTGATGCAATCTGTGGAATGTAAATGAAGCAATCCCAGCAGCCCCTTTGGTTTGCATAGCCACAGTTCATGCTGAAACGCTCACACAGAGCTGCGTTTTGGAGTAAACCGGCCAAACACATGCACGTTCCACCTTGGGTAAATCCAACAAATGCTTCGGGGTGCAGAAAATGAATGTGGCATGATAATTAGTTAACCAACAGAGCGTTGCCAGAGGAGGGAATGTTATACCTAGTGTTTCATAACAGATAGTTTAATTTGTGACGCTTGTAATGTGCCCATTTCTTCAAAACGCGTTGGCGCTTTTTTGACAGTTCCTTCTGTTCTTTACCTCCTTGTAAACATATTTGATGTTCTCCTCTCGACGTTTTTGGTTTGAGGTGTCAAAGTGATGTAAAACATTCTCAATGCTGATAGATGCCTAGGGCTGAGGCACATTGAGACAGTGAATTTCTGTTTGCTTAGTTCTCTTAGAATTCGCCTTTGGCTGACTGTCATGCTAAGATTATCATGCGGGGTGGATACACACAGGGTTTCTGGGATTGGACTATCGTCGCGTGCATTCACACTACCTTTGTAGCTATGTTTGGCAGGATTATTTGACATCAAGTACCACTGGGCCACTGTGAAAGCTGAGTTACGGCAAGTACGGCAAATTTGAGCACAGATAACACACAGTTGTGTTTTGATTTGAAACACAATCCTAAATTGAAACTCAAGGTCAGTTTGCCATTTCTAGTTGAGAAACGGTCAACTGCATGACTAAAACAGCCAGACAGCAGCAGCGGCGTGCCAAATTGTATCAACAACATTCGAACAAACTAATGTGTTTGTGCAAATGTATCAGAAAACTCGGTAACACTTTATATAAAGGGCAAATTCTCAGTATTACATAGCTGCTTATTAGTATGCATATTTCTAGCATATTGGCTGTTTATTAGTACTTATAAAGCACATATTATTGCCTTATTCTGCATGGCCATATTTTAGATTCCTTAATCGTACTTCATACCTAAACGTAACAACTACCTTACTAACTATTAATAAGCAGCAAATTAGCAGTTTACTGAGGGAAAACTTTTAATTAATAGTGAATATGTGTTCCCTAATCTAAAGTGTTACCAAAAACCATTATATAATGCATGTCAGTGTTATAGTAGTATCACTGATATACTATTATAGTTTTTTATTAATATTTTGCATGAGATGTTTTGAATATTTTTTTAAAGTGTTATAGAGTAAATAGTACAGTGTATATCTTCCTGTTCCGTGTGGAATTTTGTAGTCAATTTGTAGTTTTTTTTTTGTTAATCTGTTCTGTTAATCAAAGATTCATCATGAGTTTTATATGTTATATCTTACTTACATCAAATTGAACTTAACGAAAATGAGAAATGTTGAAATGTTAACCGAAATAACAGTTTATTTTTAATATTTTGTTATTTTTTATTTTATTTCATGTAACAACAATCCCGATCAATACAAATGTAAATAGCCATAAGGTGTGTGTGTGTGTGTGTGTGTGTGTGTGTGTGTGTGTGTGTGTGTGTGTGTGTGTGTGTGTGTGTGTGTGTTTGTGTGTGTGTGTGTGTTTGTGTGCGTGTGGTGTGTGGTGTTCAGATTTTAGATTTGATGTTAGAAAATTATGATATTACAGTCTTAACAGGCATATGAGCAACAGCAGAGTTAATGGGGTAAAATGTCTTTAAAAGTTTTAATATATTAGAGGAATTGAAATAGGTTGTAGCATGCTTAACATTGCTTCTTGAAATGCTTAGGATTTAAAACCGTGTTTTACATATTTGCGCCTGTAATCTTCCCAACAGTTTGTTCAAATACACCTTCAGCTATCAAATCAACACAGATCTGTGGTCATGGCACACAGTGCACAGAACTGGTTCACGCTGCATTGCTTTGTCTCAATATTTATCTTACAATAACATGTAAGATGCAAGAAATAGATATTGCAGAGGGAAATTTGGTTAATCAATTCTCTACTTTTAATTCATATATTGTATACTGCATTTGCCTGGATAACTTTAGCATGTGATGCTTCACATTAGTCTGATGTAACCAATGTATCATAAAAACTAAGGGAAGCAGTACGTATGATAGATTCACAATAAAGTTAGAAAGTAGTTATAGAATAGATGGCTTAAAAAGAGAGGTCACATGAATATGGGTGCATAAAAGTTGCTGAAGCGAACCTGAAAGTTTGGACAGCATTACATTTATGTTAATTGAAGTATACACCAGAAAGTGACATGGGAATGAAACGACATGCCACCTACCTAAAGCAAAAGAAGCCCCACTGTGCTTTACATGTCCCTTTCGCTTTTTAGCTCTTATTTCATCCCGTCCCCGCCACTGTGCACTTTTCTTTTTGCCTTTTACATTATTCTCAAATGAAAGACACAACAAAGTCCACCACATGTTCTGTCAGTTATGGAAACTCAGTGAAGCAGTCCTGTTGTGATAATGAATGTAATCAAGCCTCCCGTTGCACAAGCACAATAACAGAAATTTCCATCAGTCCATGTGCTGCTTAGCATTGTAAGTTACATTAAAAGTGACCACAGCTCCGACGCAGAGTGCTTATGGTAGACGCTTTTCAGACAAAGCCACTTTATTTTACACGTTGATTCTGGCTTAGGAAATGCTCAAATTCTCAGCGCCAAACAAGCACGGTCCAGGCGAGCTTTTATGATTTCCACCCACATGCTCTTACCCAATGTCTGTCAAAATGAAAACAGACATCTGTCACAAAATCACAGTGAATGCAAGGCTTCGTTTTTAGAGACACTTGCTGTGAAATGTGTAGATCTTTAAATCTTTAATGGCTCTTGTCATATTTTTATTTGATTTTTTTTTCATTAATTTAGCTTTATAGTTAGAAATGTTATTGATGCTGCATTGTAGGTTTGGCAGATCAGCGTGTTGTACTAGGTATCATCAGTTAACTGATTAGTTCACCCAAATAGTATATATATACTGTATATATACATATATACTGTATATATATCAGAATCAGAATCAGAATGAGCTTTATTGCCAGGTATGTTTACACAGAAGCTTCCACAGTGTAACAGAATGACAGTGACAGAACAAAAAAACACAGATAATAAAAAATATGAATAAATAAAAAATAAAAAAATAGAACAAGTAAAATAAGGAATAAAAAATATCCAGATCGACAATTATATGTACAGGTATATAACAATAGACAGTTGTATGTACAGGTATATTATGTGCAAATTGAAATGTAGACTGAGTATGAGTGTTAGATAAATAAGTGTATGAGTGAATAAATAGTGTGTGTTCCATAGTTATTGTCAAGTGTTCATGAGATGGATGACCTGAGAGAAGAAACTGTTCCTGTGTCTGGCCGTTCTGGTGCTCAGACCTTCAGGTGGGCCAGCACCAGTTTTTCAAAAGAATTCATGACCACAGACGTTGGAGCCACAGTCCTGTAGTCATTAAGTCCTGTAATTTTGGATTTCTTTGGGAAGGGGATTATGGTGGAGCGTTTGAAGCATGAAGGGACTTCGCACAGCTCCAGTGATCTGTTAAAGATCTGTGTGAAGGTGAGGGCCAGCTGGTCAGCACATGATTTCAGACAGACTGGTGTAACACAGCTTTTAAATCCTGCTCTGCTTCATTAGTCCATCTTTTTACAGTCCTTAATACAAACAGTGAACCAAACAGTGATCAGAGAGCCCCAAAGCTGCTCGTGAGACAGAGTGATATGCATTCTTTATTGTGGTGTAACAGTGATCCAATATATTACTGTCTCTGGTGGGACATGTGATGTGCTGTCTGTATTTTGGCAGTTCACGGGAGAGATTTGCTTTATTAAAGTCCCCGAGAATGATTAAAACAGAGTCCGGGTGTTGTTGTTCTGTCTCTGTGATCTGATCAGCAAGTTTCTGTAAAGCGGAGCTCACGTGTGCTTGTGGAGGAATGTACACACTTACGAGAATGAACGAACAAAACTCCCGTGGCGAGTAGAAAGGCTTACAGTTAACGAAGAGCACTTCTAGACCTGAACAGCACATCTTCTTTAACACAGTTACATCTGTACACCACCTCTCATTGATGTAAAAGCAAGTCTCGCCGCTGCGCGATTTCCCCGTTGATTCTGCATCGCGATCTGCTCTAAACAGCTGAAAGCCCGGCAGACTCAACGCGCTGTCCAGAATGACGTCTTTCAGCCAGGTTTCCATGAAACACAGAGCAGCAGAGTTTGAAAAATCCTTATTTGTCCGGGAGAGCAGAAGGAGCTCGTCCGTTTTGTTGGGTAGAGAGCGGAGGTTCGCCAGATGGATGTTAGGCAACGGCGTTCTGAATCTGCGCTTCCTTAGCTTCACGAGCACGCCGGCTCGCTTCCCATGTCTGCGCGTCCTGAAGCACTTGATCAGCGCCGCTGATATATATATATATACTAATTGTGTGTGAGAAAGTAATTGCAGTGGTGATATCAATGTGTTCCTATTGGTCAGAGTTAGAGGAGCTCAGCTTAGCCTGACAGTGAGCCTGCTCCAGACCAGGTTAGTTTCCCAGCATATGTTGCCACAGTGACTGAGCTTGATCTATGGTCATTTTGCTTTCGGAAAGCAAATCAAGTGACAATAAGTCAGAATAACTGAAATAAACTAGTTTGGTAAGCTAGTTTTATGAAACAACCCCTAGTGTCCTAGGTTAGATACAAATGACCAAAGTGGGAGAGAGCAAAAAAGTTTATCTTGTTTTTTTTATTAACCAAAACTAAAATTGATACTATATATATATATATATATATATATATATATATGTAACGAATCAGCTCATAGGAAATATGAATAATTAACCATAACTAGTTATGATTAATTATGAATATTTTAGATCCGCTGTAGATATTTAGCTGACCTCTCAGGGTCAACTGTCTTGTCAATTCTAAGAACGTTAATTTCCTGGTTAAGGGAAATAACTTTCTTACTGTACAATTCTACAAAAGCTTGTAGCGTAAATCTGCATGATTAGTGACTCCGGTTATGAGCAAACAATGAACACGTCAAGTGTGATACAAGTAAGGTTTTATTAACTACATAAACACTTAAACTAGTCCAACATACTACATAAACACATAAACTGGTCTAACATACACATACACACACACACACACACACACACACA
>NW_015505574.1:782671-784216 GCF_001515645.1 Sinocyclocheilus grahami
TTTTTTATAATCCTACTGCTCAAAATACCTGGGATTTTCCCAAAATAACCACTATATGGAGTCAAGATATATTTTTGTTGTTGATATGGACTACGTTGACGAGAGTGATGTAGTAATGTTCACTACGAAGCTTACACTGCGATGTACCTGAGCGAAAACAGATTTGACCATCTGATTTTCACCAGCAACAAAAAAAGTGTTTTAAAGCTTGTTGTCTTGCAGAACATCACAGTTATATATGACATGAGAATAAGGCCTGAAGTTAGGAAGAACATTTTAAGGAAAATATACAGCATTTATATTTTCATAATGATTTTTTTCTTCTCAAACCTTGTCTGTGGTGTAAAAACACCCCTGGCCAAATGCCCCCAGAGGGCATCAATTCCCACTTTTATAATTACTGTAGTTACCATGTTCTGAACATCACATCCTTTATTTACCCCCAGATGTAATCTATCTAGGTTGTTGAATAAAAATATTTGGACTTTATATCTAAAATTACCTCAACTTAGCACCAGCAAGCTTGTTAGCTAAACAGTTAGCATCAGCTAATAATATTTACTTATTTTCAGTATGGTTATGAATAAACATTCATATCGGTCTACTCGGCTAGTTAATCCAAACAATATAAAAATGTATACTGTTGATAAACAATATAAAAACAGATGTCACATAGGGCTAAATGCGAACCGGCAGAATAAATAATTATGAATGTGTCAGGGAAAAATAGTAAAGAGATGAAGTCGGCGACACAGACTCATCATCAGTAGGCTAGTGGATGCGCCTGTATGTTTCATATGGATTATATAATCTGAGAATTTGTTTTCCAGTTGAATTGGTTCATTTGTAAGTAGACATTTCACTCTCTATAGATGTCTGTAAGGCAAAGATATACACAGAGTTTCGTGTTCAAGTTCATAGAGACCGAGACGGCAGAAAGCACATCCTGTTTGCTTTCATCATTTTACAAAAGCGCGTTTTGTTGTTATTGTGAGTGCATACAAATAAACGTAGAGTCTTTACAGATTCGAAAGATGTATTACTCTTATCTGTATGAACAAAAATTACGGAGTATTTTAAGAGTAAGTGAGCGCACCGGCGCCTCCATCTGTCCTGCAGTGAGCGCTAATGTAACGCTCACTGACACTGAGTAGCGCACATTTCTCTAGGTTAACATTAGATTGAGCGGCCATGTAAAGTTGCTAATACTCACATATTTCAGATGATAAGCCATATTTGAGGTCAATGAATGATAGGCGAGCGTTTGGATCTCCTGCCCGATGTACTGTATTACCAAATAGACCAGCCGTGAATGATCTGTCCGTCACGGACTGCGTGACTTCGTCTCTGGATTTAAAAAGAAATATTTCTGCGACTAATAAGATTTTGGTCGACTAACGATTAATCGACTATGTAAGGCATTTCCGAACATCACACAAACCAGATGAGAGTCGTAAAAGCATGAACCATGGTCAGCCCAGGCGTACCTCTCTCCAATGAGTTCCTGCCTCGCTCTGCTTATCTTTACAAAGAAAACACGGAGAT
>NW_015505574.1:784400-785262 GCF_001515645.1 Sinocyclocheilus grahami
CCCCTCCCATCTGGATTCATTTAAGCCACAGAAGGTCAGTAGGTTTAGTGACTGGCTTCAGCATGAATAAACCATCTAATGGACCACGGAACAAAGAACCTGGTATCTAGACAGCGCGTCCCGCACAGAATTGCATAAATTAACACATAAATTGATAATCCCGTCAACAAAAGAGACAATTGTATAGCCCCCTGTCCAGCAGGAGAAACTGGGCAGACTCTCAACTCTGACACAAAATTGACCTCAGGACATCTTCCCTTTTTCCCCTTTTGCGTTCCAAAGAAAAAGACGATTTCTGAGACAATCGTTGAAAGTATGAAAATATCGGAGCATAGAGTCACAAATAATATGTTGTATGTCTTAGATATATATACTTGATGTGTTCATTTAATCGGTGCAACGTTAAGCAGTGTTTATTACCCCTTTTTAGGAAATGAGGATATTAAAATGTGTGTAATATGTGAAGTTTAATCTTGAACGAATAGAAACGAGAAATGCAGAAGGTTGAAATGAAGTAAACTTTAATAGTATGTACAATACTTGCTTTTAAGAGACTTTATAGGAGTATTAACACAACTTTTATAGATGGTGTCCTCATGTGATGAATTGAAGCCTCTTGTTAATGTATGCACACTCCGCCTCGCAAGAAGTCGATTGGAGAATCGCATCGGGGACGGACTTATGCAGCGGAACAAAAACCCAATGCAGGACAGACTCGAGCGCTTGCTTGCGGCTTCTCCTACTCTCGCCTGTCGCCGTGTTAGAGCACCCCACGTGTGCTCACGCGCTTACCATCAAAAGCGACCAGCCATCTAAAACTCAAAACTTCAGTGATACTTCGTTGAAATCTTCAAAGAACTTA